>NC_092149.1:79665553-79743053 GCF_045791955.1 Oncorhynchus clarkii lewisi
TGGGATTTCTCCTGCTGCTCCTCAGCTGGTTGTTGCTGGAGTAAAACGTGGTTCTCCTGCTGCTCCTCAGCTGGTTGCTGCTGGAGTAAAACATGTGGTTCTCCTGCTGCTCCTTGTTGCTGGAATAAAACATGTGGTTCTCCTGCTGCTCCTCAGCTGGTTGCTGCTGGAGTAAAACATGTGGTTCTCCTGCTGCTCCTTGTTGCTGGAATAAAACATGTGGTTCTCCTGCTGCTCCTCAGCTGGTTGCTGCTGGAGTAAAACATGTGGTTCTCCTGCTGCTCCTTGTTGCTGGAGTAAAACATGTGGTTCTCCTGCTGCTCCTCAGCTGGTTGCTGCTGGAGTAAAACATGTGGTTCTCCTGCTGCTCCTCAGCTGGTTGCTGCTGGAGTAAAACATGTGGTTCTCCTGCTGCTCCTTGTTGCTGGAATAAAACATGTGGTTCTCCTGCTGCTCCTCAGCTGGTTGCTGCTGGAGTAAAACATGTGGTTCTCCTGCTGCTCCTTGTTGCTGGAGTAAAACATGTGGTTCTCCTGCTGCTCCTCAGCTGGTTGCTGCTGGAGTAAAACATGTGGTTCTCCTGCTGCTCCTCAGCTGGTTGCTGCTGGAGTAAAACATGTGGTTCTCCTGCTGCTCCTCAGCTGGTTGCTGCTGGAGTAAAACATGTGGTTCTCCTGCTGCTCCTCAGCTGGTTGTTGCTGGAGTAAAACATGTGGTTCTCCTGCTGCTCCTTGTTGCTGGAATAAAACATGTGGTTCTCCTGCTGCTCCTCAGCTGGTTGCTGCTGGAGTAAAACATGTGGTTCTCCTGCTGCTCCTTGTTGCTGGAATAAAACATGTGGTTCTCCTGCTGCTCCTCAGCTGGTTGCTGCTGGAGTAAAACATGTAGTGCACAATTTAACCAGATCTATTTTTATTTCTCAACTGGTAGTTGAAGCACGCCTCCCATTCACCATTCAGGTGCAGGCAACAGGATATCAGCGTTTCACCCACCATTTAACAATGTGAGCTGGAGGCAGTATGCATTTTAAAACATACTTTATTGTTTGTATCCTGACTGTTTTACTTAATGTTATGAGGCATGTCTTACCTTGCTTCAAATCCGACCATGGAAACGAGGCATTTATTTTATAAAGAGTTATAGGAGGTGCGTGACTTTCAAGTTTGGGGACGCTTACCATTGGTTTTCATGTAAACTTTATTTCGTTGTCCAGAAGCCAAAGGCACAATCCTAGTCGTATCAGCAACCCATCCTAGTTGTTACATCATCAGATTACCACTCTTTCTAAGTTTATATCTGTTCAGATATGGAACCACTATCAGGTGCGCTGTTCAGAAGGGCGTTTGTTTTTTTTACAGCAAATTACATTTTGGAAAATGTTTAACGTTTTTTTGGCTGCTTCATTACACATGGTGCATGTTCTGTTAAGATGCATTATCATATTGTAAATGTGATTTCTGTCATTCCGAGCACTATGGGTGGACACCGTAATGGGCTTATGCGCCCAATGCATATGGTTCAGTAGAATTTCTCAAATGGACAGTAAAATTAAAATCTTCCCGGTCACATTGTCTGGCGTCACCTTTCCCAAATGGGAACTCTGTCCCTAATTAGCGTTAGCGTAATGAATGGAAGCCTGTGGGTATCTGCTAGAATGCTTGTCAATGCTAGCAGATACCATAGACTTTCAGTCATTCCGCTAACACTAGACAGAGAGGCATGCAAATTGTGGGGATGACTCTGGGGAAGTAACTAAAGGGCCTCGTTGCCACAATCCCGAAGTATCCATTTAACCCCTAAACCTAACCCCTAAACCTAAAATAGCCTTTTTCCTTGTGGGGGCTGGCGAAATGTCCCCTCTTGTCTGAATTTTCCTTGTTTTACTCTCCTTGTGAGGATTTCTGGTCCCCACAAGGATAGTAAAAGCAAAACATACACATGTACCTCTCCTCACACACTCACTCTCGCCCTATTTCCAGGTGGAGGTGTTTGCCCTACTGTTTGTAACCAGTGAGAGTAACAGCAGGAAGACCTACGTGGTGCACTGTCAGGACTGTGCCCGTAGGGGGAGCTCTAACCTGGACAACTTTGTGGTGCTGGAGCAGTACAAGATGGACGACCTCACACAGGTCTACGACCAGTTCACACTCGTAAGTCAACAAGGACACGAGTGACTATATGATGACCAGTAGGTTAACACTAGACCAGCTAAAGCAGCCATTTTGACTGCTCGTGAATTTAAAACCATTTATTACTCTGCCATGACCCCCCCCCGTCTTTGACTTTTCCTATAATCCACACTGTCATTGTTAGAATCTTAATGTCACAAACAGAACTGGAGTTCTAACCAGCATGCCATTTTATGAATGGTTTTCCTCTTCCTTCCTGACAGTAGGGCATGCTCTGCTCCTTCTCACAACAGTGGAAGGTACGGTGCCCAGTTGATACCCTGGGCTCCTGAGTGGCGCAGTGGTCTAAGGCACTGCATCTCCGTGCTAGAGCCGTCACTACAGACCCTGATTCGATTCCAGGCTCTATCACAACCTGCTGTGATTGGGAGTCCCAAAGGGCGAACCTAAATTGTACCGACACTAATTTCACACATATAACAGATTAAATAAATGAAGAAACAAGTATGATGGATGAGAACAGGGGAGAATGGATGAGCGAGGAGACACAAACAAGGCATTATTGTGTAATCACCAATTGTGACCGACCGTCTCGATTTGTACGGTCTTATGTAGCAAAATTTGAAATTGTGTTTTTTACAATCGATAAAAGTAGAGACTCGGAGCTCTAAAATTATATTTCATACACTACAGTTGAGGAACGATGGGAAAGTTGATACATTTGTAAAATCACTTTTGAGAAAATGGCCTTTGAATGTTTTGGCACTACTACTGGAGAGCTCATCTTTGTATTCAACCATTCAGTATCGTTCACACCATCTTAAGCTTTAACCCCACCCATCTCTTTAAGAATTCACATGTGAGGCTGTGTACTAAACAACCAAAGATTAAAAGACTAAAGGTTGATTTATACTACGGGCGTGTTCGTAAATTTCATCTGGAGTGCCAGAGTGTTTTCTGGGAGTTTGTAAAACTGAGTGTTCTAACAGAGCTGGGTAGGCTGTTTTTATGTTATCCAGAGCTTTGGTGACTGCAACTGTGCTGTTGGCAACAATTTAATTATGCTTTTTTTGCCAACGTTCACTGACACAGGCCATATTGAACGGGTGTTGAGCGTTCGTAAATGTGTCAGTTATTCTGTGCTCTAGCTAGCTAGCTAGGTAACCAATGAACCATAATCCCAACTCAAAACATTACTAACCTGAATGAATCTGCAGGTAGCTAACCAACCAGGTTCAATGTTAGCTAGCTAACATTAGGCTATAATTAGCAATGCAAATGGCTTTGAATATGTAATCCGGAGACGGGTGATTTATACAACCGCCTGCTGTGTGTTCACTTTTCGTTTGCATATTTGCAATCAAACAGGCAGATTTTTTTGCATTTCCTTAGCTGTCATACTTTAATTCCACTGATTTCAAAACTTGATTCACCAGACAGTGGAGAGCAACACTTATGTAGTTCTACTTTGTGATATCTTTTTTTTTAAAGCCCCATTAGAAAGGATAACCTACACATACTGACCAGCTAATATTAGAGACAGAAGCGTGCTACATGGCAGACCAATCCGAACTCATCTCTCGGCATGTCCAGCCCACTCATTATCTCAGCCAATCATGGTTAGCGGGAAGGTTGCCGACTTTTTACGTGGCTAAACCAACAATTTTATTTGTATTTACAGATGGCATACAAGTTTGTTGTATGCCATCTAGCGCTCGGAACCCCTCGACAACATTCCGCTGAAAAGGCAGTGCGCGAAATTCTAAAATATTTTTTAGAAATATGTAACTTTCACACATTAACAAGTCCAATACAGCAAATGAAAGATAAACATCTTGTTAATCTACCCATCGTGTCCGATTTCAAAAATGCTTTACAGCTAAAGCACAACATATGATTATGTTAGATCACCGCCAAGTCAAAAAAACACACAGCCATTTTTCCAGCCAAAGATAGGAGTCACAAAAAGCAGAAATATAGATAAAATGAATCACAAACCTTTGATGATCTTCATCAGATGACACTCATAGGACATCATGTTACACAATACATGTATGTTTTGTTTGATAATGTGCATATTTATATCCAAAAATCTCAGTTTACATTGGCGCCTTACATGCAGTAATGTTTTGATTCCAAAACATCCGTTGCTTTTGCAGAAATTCTCATAATAAACATTGATAAGATACTAGTGTTATTCTCAGAATTAAAGATAGACTTCTCCTTAATGCAACCGCTGTGTCAGATTTCAAAAAAACTTGACGGAAAAAGCATAATCTGAGAACGGCGCTCAGAACCCAAAACAGCCAGAGGAATATCCGCCATTTTGGAATTAACAAAGTTAGAAACAACACCATAAATATTCACTTAGCTTTGATGATCTTCATCAGAAGGCACTCCCAGGAATCCCAGTTCGACAATAAATGACTGATTTGTTCTATAAAGTTCCATCATTTATGTCCAAATAGCCACTTGTTGTTAGCGTGTTCAGCCCAGTAATCCATCTTCATGAGGCGCAGGCACTTCATCCAGACAAAAACAGTCCTTCAGAAACATGTCAAACGCTGTATGGAATCAATCGTTAGGATGTTTTTAACATAAAACATCAATAATGTTCCAACCGGAGAATTCCTTTGTCTTCAGAGAAGCACTGGAACGAGAGGTAACTCTGTCAGGAGCGCGCGTCATGAGACCAAGACTCTCTGCTCAGAGGTCTCATGAGCCCCTCCTTTATAGTGGAATCATCATTCAAGTTTCAAAAGACGGTTGACATCTAGTGGAAGCCCTAGGAAGTGCAACCTCATCCATATCTCAATGTGTATTCGGTAGGCAAAGCTTTGAAAAACTACTAACCTCCGATGTCCCACTTCCTGGTTGGATTTTTTTCAGGTTTTCGCCTGCCATATGAGTTTTGTTATACTCACAGACATCATTCAAACAGTTTTAGAAACTTTAGACACTTTTTAGAAACTGTTTCCTATCCAATACTAATAATAATATGCATATATTAGCTTCTGGGACAGAGTAGGAGGCAGTTCACTCTGGGCACGCTATTCATCCAAAAGTGAAAATGCTGCCCCCTATCCCCAAAAGGTTATTAAGGCACATCAAAGTTCACATATTCCAGAAGGTATTTCTGCCAAAAAAACGGATAAAAAAAAAAATCTAATTAAAGTTTAAGTTCAAATGGCTCTGTGACGCGCGACATACACCTAGTTTCCTGAAATTAGTCATATTTGTGATTGAAAAACAGGAAGGGCCATTCTTTTGTGTTGGTATATTCTAATTATAATCTCAATGTTATCTACACAGTATCAGTAGTTTTCGGTCTACTGACTTACTTAGAGTATATAGTGAGAGTGTGCGTAATGTGCAATGGCAAGAAGACCAAGATGCTGCTACAAGATATTAATAAAAATGCCAAGAGTATACAAAGCTGTCTTCAAGGCAAAGGGTGGCTACTTTGAAGAATCTAAAATCAAAAATATATATAAATAAATAATTTGTGATTTCACGTGTTATTTCATAGTTTTGATGTCTTCACTATTATTCTACATTGTAGAAAATAGTTTTAAAAAATCAAGAAAAACTCTTGAATGAGTAGGTGTCCACATTTTTTGACTGGTACATAGTTAATTCGGATAGTTTTCAGACCCCTTCCCTTTTTTCACATTTTCTTACGTTACAACCTTATTCTAAAATGTATTTAATGTTTTCCCTCTTCAACGTACACAATACCCCATAATCACGAAGTGAAAACTGGTTTTTAGATTTTTTTGCAAATACATTATAAATAAAAAACAGACCTTATTTACTGAAGTACTCAACCTTTTGCTATGAGACTCAAATTTGAGCTTAGGTGCATCCTGTTTCCATTGATCATACTTAATGTTTCTACAACTTGTGGTACATTTCTTTTGATTGGACATGATTTGGAAAGGCACACACCTGTCTATATAAGGTCCCACAGTTGACAGTGTATGTCAGCAAAAATCAAGCCATGAGGTCGAAGGAATTATCTGTAGAGATCCGGGACAGGGTACCAAAACATTTCTGCAGCATTGAAGGTCCCCAAGAACAGTGGCCTCCATCATTCTTAAATGGAAGGAGTTTGTAACCACCAACTCTTCCTTGAGCTGGCTAAACTGAGTAATCATGGGAGAAGGGCCTTGGTCAGGGAGGTGACCAAGAACCCGATGATCACTCTGACAGAGCTCCAGAGCTCCTCTGTGGAGATGGTTGTCTTTCTCCGATGGGAGAACCTTCCAGAAGGACAACCGTCTCTGCAACACTCCACCAATCAGGCCTTTATGGTAGAGTGGCCAGACGGAAGCCACTCCTCAGGTACATGACAGCCCGCTTGGTTTACCAAAAGGCATCTAAAGGACTCACTGAGTAAAGTGCATGAATACTTTTGTAAATGTGATATTTCAGTTTTTATTTTTAATACATTTGCCAAAATGTCTAAAAAACAGTTTTTGCTTTGTCATTATGGGGTATTATGTGTAGATACTCTGCCTGTCTTGAGCTCTCACTAGCAAATTTGCAACATTGTATCAACTCTGGGTTTCGGCCATTGAGTCTGTGACAGACATATTTGTTTGCACACAGAAGAGAAGTGTTCTGGTATTTTCAATACATTTTGCTAGATTCATCTCCCTAAAAGAGAAGTCCACCAAGGCGGAGTATTTAGATGAAGTAATATTGCTTTCTTCATCTAATGCTTGGTCGAGTAGTTTGCATAGAAATGCTAAAAAACATAAAAATCAAGCTTGCTAAACTCAGCAAGGAAAAAAATTAAGTATTTCTAAGATAATTCGTAAAAATCCAAATAACTTCACAGATCTTCATTGGAAAGGATTTAAACACTGTTTCCCATGCTTTTTCAATTAACCATAAACATGCACCTGCACCTGTGGAACGGTCGTTAAGACAAGAACAGCTTACAGACGGTAGGCAATTAGGTCACAGTTATGAAAACTTAGGACACTAAAGAGGCGTTTCTACTGACTCTGAAAAACACCAAAAGGAAGATGCCCAGGGTCCCTGCTCATCTGCGTGAATGTACCTTAGGCATGCTGCAAGGAGCCATGAGGACTGCAGATGTGGCCAGGACAATAAATTTGTAGGCTTGTAGGCCTGTTGTAAGGCAGGGGTGATGGTTGGATTCACGTTTATTGTCGAATGAATGAGCGTTGCACCAAGGCCTGTACTCTGGAGCGGGATCGATTTGGAGGTGGAGGGTCCGTGATGGTCTGGGGCAGCGTGTCACAGCATCATCGGACTGAGCTTGTTGTCATTGCAGGGAAGACATCCTCCTCCCTCATGTGGTACCCTTCCTACAGGCTCATCCTGACATGCCCCTGCAGCATGACAATGCCACCAGCCATACTGCTTGTTCTGTGCGTGATTTCCTGCAAGACAGCAATGTCGATGTTCTGCCATGGCCAGCTAAGAGCCTCGATCTCAATCCCATTGAGCACGCCTGGGACCTGTTGGATCAGAGGGTGAGTGCCAGGGCCCCCCTGCCCCCCCAAGAAATGTCCGAGAACTTGCTGGTACCTTGGTGGAAGAGTGGGATAACATCTCACAGCAAGAACTGGCAAATCTGGTGCAGTCCATGAGGAGGAGATACACTGCAGTACTTAACTTCTTGCGGATCATTGGGACGCTGCCGTCCCACTTGGCCAACATCCAGTGAAATTGCAGAATGCCAGAAATCGGAACATTAAACATTCATGAAAATACAAGTATCATACATAATTTAAAAGCATAACTTCTTGTTAATCCAGCCGCTTTGTCAGATTTTTAAAAGGCTTTACGGCGAAAGCACACCATGCGATTATCTGAGGACAGCGCCCCACACACAAAAGCCTTACATTTTTATTTATTTATTTATTTTACCTTTATTTACCTAGGCAAGTCAGTTAAGAACAAATTCTTATTTTCAATGACGTCCTAGGAACAGTGGGTTAACTGTACATACATTTCCCAACCAAGCAGTCACAAATAGCGATAAAATAAATTGCTTACCTTTGAAGATCTTCATTTGGTTGCAATCACAAGGGTCCCAGCTACATAACGGTGGTAATGGTAATTTTGTTCGATAAAGTCCTTTATATCCCAAAAACGCATGTTTCAATGGCGCGCTTGACTCCGTAATCCACCGGTTTCCCTCGTTCAAAATGCATACAAAATTAATCCTGTAAACTTCTTCTAAACAAGTCAAACAACATTCCTAATCAATCCTCAGGTACCCTATTATGTAAATAAATGATCAAATTTAAGACGGAGAATACCGGAGACCATTACCGGAGATAAATAATGAAGTACGCGCACTCACCGGAATGCGCTACAAACACTACAGCTAAAATGGGAGCTACAAAATTCTAGATAATTTTTCAAAAAACAAGCCTGAAACTCTTTCTAAAGACTGTTGACATCTAGTGGAAGCCCTAGGAACTGCAATCTGGGAGGACTTCCTTTTATATTCCCATTCCAACCATTGTATTTAAAGAATTCTGGATGGATTGTCCTCCGGGTTTTCGCCAGTTCTGTTATACTCACAGATATTATTTTAACAGTTTTGGAAACTTTAGAGAGTTTTCAATCCAATACCACCAGTTATATGCATATCCTAGCTTCTGGGCCTGAGTAACAGGCAGTTTACTTTGGGCACCTCATTAATCCAAACTTCCGAATACTGCCCCCTAGCACTAAGAAGCTAATGCTGCTGGTGGCCAGATACTGACTGTTACTTTTGATTTTGCCCCCCCCTTGTTCAGGGACACATTATTACATTTCTGTGGAACTTGTTCAATTTATGTTGAATCTTGCTATGTTCATACAAATATTTACACATGTTAAGTTTGCTGAAAATAAACGCAGTTGACAGTGAGAGAATGTTTCTTTTTTTAGTTACTGTCCCAAGGATGGAAGTTTAAACAAGTGGAAAAATGGACACTGAAGCAGGATATTGACAAGCCAGATGCAGAAGGAAATGTGCATTATGCAAGGAGCCAACATTCACTTTCACTAAGCAATCATTCTTCCTTGCATAATTACTGCAGTCACTTCCACATGGTGTCAATAAGTGGGCACCCCTTAAAAAGCATTACCCTACATATGGTTTCAATAAGTGGGCACCCCTTAAAAAGCATTACCCTACATATGGTTTCAATACGTGGACACCCCTTAAAAAGCATTACCCTACACATGGTGTCAATACTTAGGCACCCCATAAAAAGCATTACCCTACATATGATGTCAGTACGTGGGCACCCCATAAAAAGCATTACCCTACATATGATGTCAGTACGTGGGCACCCCATAAAAAGCATTACCCTACATATGATGTCAGTACGTGGACACCCCTTAAAAAGCATTACCCTACACATGGTGGCATTCACAGTAGTAAGTCTACACACTAGTGAGTCAAAATTCATATTAGTTATTTTTTCGAAAAAAGGTACTAGCTTGTTCATTAGTAAGTCTTCAACCAGTTTACATGAATCTCATCCCTCTCTCTCATCCCTCTCTCTCATCCCTCTCTCTCATCCCCCCTCCACAGGCTCCTTCTTTGCCATCATCCTCTTGACGGTAACATTCTGTTCTGAGGACAATAAGAATCCATGCTGTACTCCCAGAACCCACCGGAAGCCCCTTTTCTGATATTCAGGAAGTGAGCCAGCAGTCCTCTTCTGCTTTCTGTACATATTCCACAAGGCAGCTGGGTGAAAAGCTGTGTGTCTATGCAACCTGCCCAGAGTGGAGGTGAGGTGTCTCCTCCTAGAGGACTGGAGGGGGAGGGCATTACTCCTGCCTTCTCCACCAGCCACGGTGGAAAAAGTACCCCATTGTCATACTTGAGTAGAGGTAAAGATACCTTGATAGAAAATGACTCAAGTAAAAGTGAAAGTCAGCAGTAAAATACTACTTGAGTAAAAGTCTACTATATGGTTTTAAACTATATGGTTTTAAATATACTTCAGTATCAAAAGTAAATGTAATTGCTAAAATATACTTAATCAAAAGTAAAAGTAAATGTATAAATAATTACACATTTCTTATATTAGGCAAAGCAGATGGACACATTTTATTTATTTTTTTAATTTACAGATAGCAAGGGGCACACTCTAACACTCAGATATCATTAACAAATGAGTCTAGTGATTAGTGAGTCTGCCAGATCAGAGGCAGTAGGGATGTTCTCTTGATACGTGTGTGAATTAGACCATTTTCCTGTCCTGCTAAGCATTTCAAGTGTAACGAGTACTTTTGGGTGTCAGGGAAAATGTATGGAGTAAAAATTACCTTTTTTTTGGAAATGTAGTGAAATAAAAGTTGTTAAAAATATAAATAGTAAAGTACAGATACCCTCCAAAAAACCACTTAATTGCTGTTTGGCACAATAGCTGACAAAAAATGATGACTGCATTTCTTTTGTATATATTTAGTTAAAACTGGCAACAACATCACAAAGACTACTGACTTGATACACATTTCCCCTTTTTAATTATGTTTGTGGGCTGATACGAACGTGCTCTGAGTTGGTGTCTCCCCCCCCCCCCCCTTGAGTCTACGTCCTAGAATCGCTGGTATTTTGTATGTTAGTAAATAGAAATCGTCTTTGGGCAAGAAAATAAAATAAAAAACATTTTATAAAGTAATATATTTTTTTTTTACTGTTTTAGTTATTTTGGAACCATATGGGTTGGTTCTGTAGGTAAAATAGTATTCCAATGAGAGAGAAATGAACAGCCAAGTCACCAAGGGACTTTTATGGAATAAACTTTTTTTTTCTAACCTTTGTTGTAAATTTACACTATTTATAAAATGTATATTTATTGCTTGAAAATATTTGTTGATCGAATGCTGTAATTCCCACAGATGACCTGCCATTTAAAGGAGTTTTATACACAACCCTTCCTACGTTTTCTATACGAATAAAACTGCTTTAGCAACGCATTTTTCCAGAGACTCCTTGAAATGCTTTTATTGTTTGAAGGATGTTTGAGTCATTAAACAGAAGTTGTATTTATTTACATCTGGAACTTCTCTCGTGTTTCTTCTCTAGTTTCATCTCTCCTCTGATGCACAGAGATGCTGACCGCTTCACTATACTAGCTAGCCAAGGTCAGCTGCTGACCGCTTCACTATACTGGCTAGCCAAGGTCAGCTGCTGACTGCTTCACTACCTGATGCTGGCTAGCCAAGGTCAGCTGCTGACTGCTTCACTACCTGATACTGGCTAGCAAAGGTCAGCTGCTGACTGCTTCACTACCTGATACTGGCTAGCCAAGGTCAGCTGCTGACTGCTTCACTACCTGATACTGGCTAGCCAAGGTCAGCTGCTGACTGCTTCACTACCTGATACTGGCTAGCCAAGGTCAGCTGCTGACTGCTTCACTACCGGATAGTAGCTAGCCAAGGTCAGCTGCTGACTGCTTCACTACCTGATACTGGCTAGCCAAGGTCAGCTGCTGACTGCTTCACTACCTGATACTGGCTAGCCAAGGTCAGCTGCTGACTGCTTCACTACCTGATACTGGCTAGCCAAGGTCAGCTGCTGACTGCTTCACTACCTGATACTGGCTAGCCAAGGTCAGCTGCTGACTGCTTCACTACCTGATACTGGCTAGCCAAGGTCAGCTGCTGACTGCTTCACTACCGGATAGTAGCTAGCCAAGGTCCAGTTGTGTAGTGTTGGGTATACCCACTTCGTTTTGTTGGCATTGAGTATACTCCTTAATCCCCACGATGTCAAAGTTGTGCAGTGGAGGTATATACCATATAAATTAAGGCTGATGGAACAGATCAGAACGTTTAGCTTATAGTGTTGATAAACTACTTCACATTTTAAGCACAGCAATGTGCACACGGTGGTAGGCCTACTCACAAATGTTTCAAAATGCAATTTGCGGGAAGACACTTCTAAAATGCACACCACACATGTGAGCAGTTTCATGGACAGAGATGGAAATATCCCATTAGAAATTTAGAAAGAGGGGAGATCCAAAGATGCAAAAACTACATTTGGGTTGCTAATATAACTAGGATAATGCATTTGGCTATGAAAGAAAGTTGATTATAAAAACCAAAAGAACAGGAGAGCGCATATGAGGAAGTCTTTATTAAATAATTGCCTCCACGTTTCTATGGTGGGATTTTGGCTATAGGCTGCTTTGAAACAAGGTAAGACATAGCGATGCTAATGAATACAGCGATGCTAATGAATATAGCGATGCTAATGAATATAGCGATGCTAATGATAGGCCTTAACAGTCTTCTGGTAGATGGAATGGCTTTCCCGAAATCCTCCATTCACCGTTAACTGCTGTATCTCCCAAAGTAACTTACCTGGCACACTGATATGGTGATTGTTTGCGTCAGTAATCCATCTCGTGTACACTACAGAAACCAAACAGTGCTGGGTGCCTGCACAGTTTAAATAAAGGGTGACTACACTCAAATCTACTTTTCTAAGATTTTCCCGATGTGGTTTAAGGATTGTTGTGGACTTAAAACATCCTATGTTGTTTTTCTAGAAAAAGAAGTGGAACTTTGAGAGAGAGAACCTGAAGAAAATGAAACCTCTGAAGCCTATGAATTTCTGACTCATTTGACAGCCTCATGTTTCAATAGTAGGTCTACTAATAGCCTACTTGTACAGCTTAGGATGGCCTGACTGTGAAAAACCAATTATGGGATTGATAATTTTAGGTCATTCAGCGTGTATGTCACGTTTTGGGGAAAATGAAGAGTTTACCCACTTCTCCGATACACCACTGCTGAGGTCTGAAGAAGACAAGCATTACTACTAGGGCTATCAAATGGTTTTAAAAAATGAAATTTAGTTCATCGTTGGATTCACATACTGACACCACACCATACTTTCCCACTCATAAACGCTGCTGCTACTGTTCCTTTTGTTACTCATAGCCATACTCTGCCTACAGTGCCTTTTTAGAAAGTATTTACACCCCTCGACATTTGTTGGTGGTTTTCCAATGCCTCGCAAAGAAGGGCACCTATTGGTAGATGGGTATAGAAAAGCAGACGTTGAATATACGTTTGAACATGGTAAAGTTATTATTTACACTTGGTGTATCGATATACCCAGTCAATACAAAGATACAGGAGTCCTTCCTAATTGTTTCTGTAGAGGAAGGAAAACCTCTCAGGGATTTCATTTTAGTATTGCGGAGTAACTACCATGTTGTTGATCCATCCTCTGTTGACTCCTATCACAGCCATTAAACTCTGTAACGGTTTTTAAGTCACCATTGGCCTCGTAAACGACATAGTGAACAGAAGGAAGCCTTTCCATTCCAAAACAAGGCACTAAAGTAAAACTGCAAAAATATGTGGCAAAGAAATCAACTTTGTCCTGAATACAAAGCATTTTGTTGGGGGCAAATCCAACACATCACCACACTTCAATCACTAAACAAAAATATAAACGCAACATGTAAAGTGTTGATCCCATGTTTCATGAGCTGATATTAAAGATCCCAGAAATGTTCCATACGTACAAAAAGCTTGTTTCTCTCAAATAAACAATAAAAGGCTACTCTAAAATGTCACATATCTCAAGTTTTGAGAAAGTGTGCCAATGATATGCTGACTGCAGGAATGTCCGCCAGAGCTTTTGCCAGATAATTTATTGTTCATTTCTCTACCATAAGCTGCCTCCAAATGTCGTTTTAGAGAATTTGGCAGTACGTTCAACCAGCCTCACAACCGCAGACCACGTGTTACCACACCAGCCCAGAACTCCACGTTTCTTCACCTGTGGGATCGTCTGAAACCAGCCCCCCCCGGACAGCTGATGAAACTGTGGGTTTGCACAACCAAAGAATTTTTGCACAAACTCTCTGAAACAGTCTCGGGGAAGCTCGTCGTCCTCACCGGGGTCTTGACCTGACTGCAGTTTGGCGTCGTAACCAACTACAGAGACGTGTGCTCTTCATGGGCAGATGGCAAACAGACATATATGGCGTCGCGTGGGAGAGCGGTTTGCTGATGTCAATGTTTTGAACATAGTGCCCCATGGTGGAGTAATGGTATGGGCAGGCATAAGCTACGGACAACAAACACATACTTTTTTTGATGGCAATTTCAATGCACAGAGATACAGTGACGAGATCCTGAGGCCCATTGAAGTGCCATTCATCTGCCGCCATCACCTCATGTTTCAGCATGATAATGCACGGCCCCATGTCAAAAGGTCTGTACACAATTCCTCAAAGCTGAACATTTCCCAGTTTTTCCATTTGCTTGCATACTCATCAGACATGTCACCCATTGAGCCTGTTTGGGATGCTCTGGATCGACGTGTATGACAGCGTGTTCCAGTTCTCGCCAATATCCAGCAACTTCACACAGCCATTAAAGAGGAGTTGGACAACATTCCACAGGCCACAGTCAACAAATTGAAAATCTCTGGCAAGACTTAAAAATGACTTTCTACCAATGATCAACAACCAACTTGACAGAGCTTGAAGAATTTTAAAAGAATAATGTGCAAATATTGTACAATCCAGGTGTGCAACGCTATTAGAGACTAACCCAGAAAGGTAATTCTAACATGTATTGACTAAGGGGTGTGAATACTTATGTAAATGAGATATTTCTGTATCTCATTTTCCACACATTTGCAAACATTTATTAACATGTTTTCACTTTGTCATTGTGGAGGGCAGCCTGCCTGCAGAGGGCTCTAAATTACCACAATATTACATCTTCATCCTATAAGGTTGAAGGCAGTGCCATGTTACAGCTGCTTATTTTTAGACATATAGCCAGTAGTAGGGTGGATTGGCCATCTGGCAATATGCATCCAACACATTTGTAGTCACCAAGCTTGATGTAGTCATTGCGTGCTATGAATATGAGACCAAATACTTTACTTTTTTACTACTTTAATGCATATATGTGAATTTGTATACTTTTTGTCCCCTAAAAATGAGTTGGGCTATGTATAAGAAGTGTGTTCATTTCTAAACAGTTCACCTGATATGAATGAAAATAACCTCAAATTAAAGCTGCCAGTCTGCACTTTAACCTTAAAGTCATTGTACCATTTCAAATACAAAGTGCTGGAGTACAGAGCCAAAACAAACAAAAAATATCACTGTTCCAATACTTTTGGACCTCACTGTAGTTAGTGTGTTGAGTTTCCACTTCCTTAAGTGTTAAACCCAAAATTCCTGTTGTGATATTACTTAGTGCACATAAATATGTATGTAATTAATCTCTATTGAACAAAAATAAATCTGGAAAGGAGTCCTATTTTGACAGTAAAATAAGAGTAACTATAGTCTAATTGTCAACCCCAAATTCTTGACAATCACTGGATTAGGTTGCAGAAAATATCTTGAGTCATGCGTTCCTGCTTGGACGCGTTAGACGCTATTTCTTGAATAGCTCAGTATATTTATAAAGTTCTTAATGAAGCACTATGAACTACTTTGTAAGATGACGACTCATGATTTGGTCAGGGGCCAAGGGAAAATGTTAGTCTGGAGCCCTGTAATAATAATAATTAACACATAGGGTAGGTGTTGATTCACGGGAACACATATGACAGGCACTCATTTGCAACATAACGTATAAGGCTTAAGCAGGCAGACAGACGGAGAACAAGAAGAAGTACAGATTGACAGCAGAGAAGATGCTGAGACAGCACAACAGGGAGGCAAACCAAATGGCTAAAGGACAGGAACAGTTCTAGTGGTGAGTTGTATCTCCAGACAGAGGAACAGTTATAGTGGTGAGTTGTATCTGCTGTGTCTCCAGGGCGCTGGGAGGTATGCACCAGATCTCCAGTGCTCACCCACAGCCCGTTTCAACCTGTGCCTGCACTCTGGAGGGTCTGGGCTAAGGTGGTCACCCAGCTTGGAGGAGTGGTGCCAAGGCTGCGCTCCAGTGCTCCCCCACAGCCCGGTCCACCAGGTGCCGCCTCCACACACCCCAGGCCTCCTGTAGGTCTCCCCAGCCTGGTGGGTCCTGTGGCTGCTCCACGCACCAGGCTGTCTCTCCGTCTCCTCCCTCCAGGTTCTCCCGTCTGTCAGGAGCTGCCAGAGCCGCCCGTCTGTCAGGAGCTGCCAGAGCCGCACGTCTGTCAGGAGCTGCCCGTCTGTCAGGAGCTGCCAGAGCTGCCCGTCTGTCAGGAGCTGCCAGAGTCGCCCGGCATATTTCTGTTTGGACCCCAGGAAGAGTAGCCGATGCCTTGGCAGCATCTAATTGGGGATCCTAATAAAATACTAAATTCAAAAATACTGTCAGAAATCAGCTTCTCTCCCCTAGTCTGTGTGTGGGTCTATTTCCCCCGCAATTCCAACCCAATCTTCCATATGATGCCACTATACACAAAGACATCAGACATCATTACATATCCCCATTGAGCTTCTGTAGATCTGATAGAACAGTGGAACATAGTTTTTTTGTTTCATAAGGAAAATGAACTTTGCAGTTACTTCAGACAACTACTGTTTGACCTTAGGACTCTTATTAGAACTATTTATCTGACTGTTTTTAGATGTTCTGTTTGTACACTCACAGCTCGCAGGGTAGCATTTTCATCTCTTTGTAGACAATTACATCATCTCAGTAAATTGTCCCTCTAATACGGAGTTACAGTCACGCTTAAAGGAACACAATAGCCTCTGAATTACGAGCAAAAGAAACCTGGGTTGTGTTCAATAGGGAAATAAGCACTGAACAAAAATATAAACGCAACATGTAAAGTGTTAGTCCCATGTTTAATGAGCTAAAATAAATATTCCCAGAAATTATTATTTATATTTTTGTTCAGTGTAATTTCAGGTTGCACCTCCCTGTTTCAAAACGTTATTTCCCTTTCGGACCCAACCCAGGTCTATTTTGTGTGCTCGTAGTTCAGAGGCTATTGTGTTCCTTTAATGCACATTAAAAATGTTGTGCACAAATTTGTTTACAACCCTGTTAGTGAGCCTCCTTTGCCAAGATAATCCATCCACCTGACAGGTGTGTCATATCAAGAAGCTGATTAAACAGCAGTGCTGTGGACAATAAAAGGCCACTTTAATGAAGGATACAGGACACGCACACTTAGTTTGCTTACACACACTCACACCTTACCATCTACATGCTTTTATTTTGGTTTCTATGCAAAGTATATTATTTAATGGTTCTTTAAGCCTGCTACTAATTACTTGAAATGAGACATACACTCCCTGGCCAGTTTATTAGGTACACCACCTAATAAAGCGTGTGACCTAAGCGACTTTGAGCATGGTATGATCGTCGGTGCCAGGCGCGCCGATTCCAGTATCTCAGAAACGGCTGGCATCCTGGGCTTCTCACGCATGACGGTGTCTAGGTTTTATAGAGAATGGTGCGACAAACAAAAAACATTGAGTCAGTGGCAGTCCTGTGGGTGAAAACAGCTTGTTGGTGAGAGAATGGGAAGAATCTTGCAAGCGAACAGGCAGGCCTCAAGCAGACCAATAACGGCGCAGCACAACAGTGTTGTGCATTCCGAGACGCTATTCTGCACAACTCATCGGCCTGTGTCACGGATGGGCTACTGCAGCACACGACCACAGCGGGTTCCACTCCTATCAGCTAAGAACAAGAAGAAGCGACTCCAGCGGAAGCGACTCCAACGATCACCAACACTGGACAATTGAGGAGTGGAAAAACATTGCCTGGTCAGGATTTGGCGATAGCAGCATGAGTCCATGGCCCCATCCTGCCTGGTGTCAACGGTACAGGCTGGTGGCGGTGGTGTAATGATGTTTTTCCAGGCACACGTTAGGTCCCTTGATACCAATTGAGCAATGTTTCCATACCCCAAAGAAGTCTGGCTGTTCTGGAGGGAAAGGGGGGGACTGGCTCTACTAGATGGGTGTGCCTAATAAACTGGCCACTGAGTGTATAATCATGCCAAAACATGATTCAAAAATTGAATTCACTGACAGAGAGGTAATGAAACACAAATAGACATTTACAATAGCTGGCTAGGCTAGTCAAATTATCAGTAGCTTTCAATTAACTGGTTAAACTGGTTAAATTAACAGTAGCTTTCAGACTAGCTTTCAATAAATTGGTTAAATGGTCAACGAAAACAGATATTTAAATCCACTCAAACAGATATTTATCTTATTTCAGTCTTTGGGAGCTAGCTACACCACATGACCAAAAGTATGTGAACACCTGTTCGTCGAACATCTCATTCCAAAATCATGGGCATTACAATGGAGTTGGTCCCCTCTTTGCTGCCTCAACTCTTCTGGGAATGCTTTCCACTAATGTTGGAACATTGCTGCGGGAAATTGCTTCCATTCAGCCATAAGAACATTAGTGAGGTCGGGCACTGACTTTGGGCGGTTAGGTCTGGCTTGCAGTTGGCGTTCGAAACCATCTCAAAGGTTTTCGATGGAATTGAGGTCAGGGCTCTGTGCAGGCCAGTCAAGTTCTTCCACACCGATCCCGACAAAACATTTCTGTATGGACCTCGCTTTGTGCACAGGGGAATTGTCATGCTCAAACAGGAAAGGGCCTTCCCCAGACTGTTGCCACAAAGTTGGAAGCACAGAATCGTCTAGAATGTCATTGTATGCTGTAGCGTTAAGATTTCCCTTCACTGGAACTAAGGGGCCTAGCCCAGATAATGTAAAACACCCCCAGACCATTATTCCTCCTACACCAAACTTTACAGTTGGCACTATGTATTGGGGCAGGTAGCGTTCTCCTGGAATCTGCCAAACCCAGATTTGTCTGTTGGACTGCCAGATGGTGTAGCGTGATTCATCACTCCAGAGAATGCGTTTCCACTGCATAAGAGTCCAATGGCAGCGAGCTTTACACCACTCCAGCTGACGCTTGGCATTGCTCGGCCATGAAAACCTATTTTATGAAGCTCCCGACTAACAGTTCTTGTGCTTACTTGCTTCCAGAGGCAGTTTGGAACTCGGTTACGCTCTTCAGCACTCAGCGGTCCTGTTCTGTGAGCTTGTGTGGCCTACCTAGATGTTTCCACGTCACAATAACAGCACTTACAGTTGACCAGGGCAGCTGTAGCAGGGCAGAACATGTATGTAGTGACTTGTTGGAAAGGTGGCATCTTATGGCAGTGCCATGTTGAAAGTCACTGAGCTCTTCAGTAATGCCATTTTACTGCCAATGTTCGTCTATGAAGATTTCATGGCTGTGTGCTCGATTTTATACATACTTTTGTATATATAGTGAATGAGCCATATGTGTTTGCCTGTTTATGAGCATGTTGGAGAAAGTGTGTGTGTGTGTGTGTGTGTGTATGTGTGTGTGTGTTCCTCTTCATTAGACAGCAGCTCACGTTTCCACGAGGCTTTGCTTACATCATAGATAGAAGCAGGCCAATGGCTGCCTTCATTACGAAGGGAATGTACAGGAGTTCTGATTGGTTCTACATTTAGCAGTTCAGCAAATTTGCCCGAGCAGACATTGTTTAAATATTCTTTATGAGAAAATGGCCAAGAATTGAAGGTGTCAACTAATTTTATAGTCATCATAAGAATGTTTTAATGTCATAAACAACAATTCTGCTCCTCCCTCGAAGGGGATGGATCAACTTCACATTTTTTGGCTTCGGCCCAACACCTACATGTAATATAGCTTTGAGTACTTTGGGAAAGTGCAACCCCTTATCATCATCATCATCATCGGTCTCCCCATACTCCGGTAACATCAGCGCTGGTAGCCATTCATTCCACTCACCCTGCTCCAGGTCGATGACTGCTATGCTGCTGGCATCTGTGATGAACATTCTGGTTATCTAGCAAGCTGAACATGTCCTCCCCTATCCGGGTATAGTAGAGCAGGAAGCCCAGGCTGTTGTGGCGCAGGTCCTGGGTGATCTGGAGCAGCTGGTAGGCCTAATCATTCCTCTAGAGGAACTCCCTGGAGAAACTAGAAAAGGCCCCACAGAGGTCTGGAGCCCGCCCACACCATCAGCCTGCCACACGAGCCCTGGTGGCGGTGGAACGGCCAGCCCTCTGTGCCCGGGAACATCTGGGAATGGGGAGTGGAGGAGGTGAGAGAAGACAAGAGGAGAAGAACATTTTTAAAAAGAGAGATGGAAACATGATACAGAGAAGAGGAGAGGAGGAGGGTAAGATGGTGAACAAACATCAGAGGGCTTGCCACTGGGTTGTTCCAGGACTCTGTCTCCACAGTAGGAACCCCTTTAAACTACGTACAGGGGGGGATGAAGGCAGCAGCTGCATCAAAGGGGTTCCTTCTGTTCTGGACAGAGAGTCACCTGAGGTCTCTGCTGCTTTTATTGTGATCTCCATGGTCAGTGTATTTATTTCTTCAAATATTGAATTTGGCCTTTACTACTAAAGCCCATAGAAAATAAATGAATAACACATTAATGAAAGGACGAAAAGACAGTCAAAAAATAAATCACGAGGATTAAAGTTTTGAAGTGTTTGTCCTCTATCTAGGAGATTTAATATACATTTGAAGTCGAAAGTTTACTTACACCTAAGCCAAATACATTTAAACTCAGTTTTTCACAATTCCTGACATTTAATCCTAGTAAAAATTCCCTGTCTTATGTCATCTAGGATCACCACTTAATTTTAAGAATGTGAAATGTCAGAATAATAGTAGAGAGAATTATTTATTTCAGCTTTTATTTATTTCATCACATGAAAGTGGGTCAAAAGTTTACAAACACTCAATTAGTATTTGGTAGCATTGCCTTTAAATTGTTTAACTTGGGTCAAATGTTTTGGGTAGCCTTCCACAAGCTTCCCACAATATGTTGGGTGAATTTTGGCCCATTCCTCCTGACAGAGCTGGTGTAACTGAGTCAGGTTTGTAGGCCTCCTTGCTCGCACATGCTTTTTCATTTCAGTGCTTTGTGATGGCCACTCCAATACCTTGACTTTGTTGTCCTTAAACCATTTTGCCACAACTTTGGAAGTATGCTTGGGGTCATTGTCCATTTGGAAGACTCATTTGCAACCAAGCTTTAACTTCCTGACTGATGTCTTGAGATGTTGCTTCAATATATCCACATCATTTTCTGTCCTCATGATGCCATCTACTTTGTGAAGTGCACCAGTCGCTCCTGCAGCAAAGCACCCCCCCAACATGATGCTGCCACCCCCGTGCTTCATCGTTGGGATGGTGTTCTTCGGCTTGCAATCCTCCGCCTTTTTCCTCCAAACATAACGATGGTCATTATGGCCGAACAGTTCCATTTTTGTTTCATCAGACCAGAGGACATTTCTCCAAAAAGTACGATCTTTGTCCCAATGTGCGGTTGCAAACCGTAGTCTGGCTTTTTTATGGCGGTTTTGGAGCAGTGGCTTCTTCCTTGCTGAGCGGCCTTTCAGCTTATGTCGATATAGGACTCGTTTTACTATGGATATAGAAACCTTTGTACCCATTTCCTCCAGCATCTTCACAAGGTCTTTTGCTGTTGTTCTGGGATTGATTTGCACTTTTCGCACCAAAGTACGTTCATCTCTAGGAGATAGAATGCATCTCCTTCCTGAGCGGTGTGACGACTGCGTGGTCCCATGGTGTTTATACTTGCGTGCTATTGTTTGTACAGATAAACATGGTACCTTCAGGCGTTTGGAAATTGCTCCCAAGGATAAACCAGACTTGTGGAGGTCTACAATTGTTTTTCTGAGGTCTTGGCTGATTTCTTTTGATTTTCCATGATGTCAAGCAAAGAGGCACTGAGTTTGAAGGTAGGCCTTGAAATACATCCACAGGTACACCTCCAATTGACTCAAAATATGTCAATTAGCCTATCAGAAGCTTCTAAAGCCGTGACATAATTTTCTGGAATTTTCCAAGCTGTTTAAAGGCACAGTCAACTTAGTGTATGTAAACTTCTGACCCACTGGAATTGTGATACAGTGAATTATAAGTGAAATAATCTGTCTAAACAATTGTTGGAATAATGACTTGTGTCATGCACAAAGTAGATTTCCTAAACGACTTGCCAAAACTATAGTTTGTTAACAAGAAATGTATGGACTGGTTGAAAAGCGAGTTTTAATGACTCCAACCTAAGTGTACATAAACTTCCGACTTCAACGGTATATATATATATATATATATATATATATATATATATATATATATATATATATATATATAATTTATTTTAAACATACAACCCCTTATTTTGTTGGCACAAAAATACTTCAATTAATTTGTTGGAGAATCTTCATTTAACATTATTTTTTTGTCTTAGGCTTTATCTGTGTGAGGGAAATCCGGCTCTGAGTATCTATCTACGTACATCTCTGGCCCACCTGCAGTATGAGAGGCTGTTGATTGACAGCTAGCGTGTAGAGCAGTCGTAGTTTGACTGTCTCTGAGAAGTGCTTCATCTGAACTCTGGCCACATCCAACACTTCAGCATAGCGGCACACAATGTGGTCCAGCAGCCTTGCCTAGTTAAATCAAAGCCTCTGGGAGGGACAACGCAGGAGGGGAGGAACCAGATCCTATATAAGGGTACATTCCAGAATGTTGAAGTTTACACACCTGCACCTAGACACACCTGTACCCAGACACACCTGTACCCAGACACACCTGCACCCAGACACACCTGTACCCAGACACACCTGTACCCAGACACACCTGTACCCAGACACACCTGTACCCAGACACACCTGTACCCAGACACACCTGCACCCAGACACACCTGTACCCGTTAACATCTATTCACACTATCTCCCTATCGAGGAACGACAAGACCACCGGACACCAGCTCAACGAATCATCCGTAAGGTTCCCTGGGAAACTCTGCTTCTCAGCCAATGGGAGAGTGGAATCCGGGGACATGCACAAATTGAACCTGAGCAAAGGATATTAAGGAATGTTTCTGAAGATAGGAAGCTACTTAAGACTATTGAGACTATTGAGATGCACCCAAAATATCATCTGAAATGTGTTTGAGTGGAAAGTCAGAGTGGAGAATGTAACAGGAGCAAACCTTGAGTTGGACACTTAATAACCATAGCCTGGATAGTGGCTTTATATAAACATAAGGTAAATATCCTGAACAGTAAGCTTTACTACCCTGATATGTTCTACCTTCGTCATGGCGGCAGGTAGTCTAGTGGTTAGAGCGTTGGGCCAGTAACCTAAAAGTTGCTAGAACGAATCCCCGAGCTGACAAGGTAAAAATCTGTCGTTCTGCCCCTGAACAAGGCAGTTAACCTACTGCTCCTAGGCCGTCATTGTAAATAATAATTTGTTCTTAACTGACTTGCCTAGTTAAATATAAAATATCTCTATATGTAGCCATAGCAGATAATGTTAACATTTTTGGTGACTTTAATATTCACATGGAAAAGTCCACAAACCCACTCCAAAAGGCTTTCGGAGCCATCATCGACTCAGTGGGTTTTGTCCAACATGTCTCTGGACCTACTCACTGCCACAGTCATACTCTGGACCTAGTTTTGTCCCATGGAATAAATGTTGTGGATCTTAATGTTTTTCCTCATAATCCTGGACTATCGGACCACCATTTTATTATGTTTGCAATCACAACAAATAATATGCTCAGACCCCAACCAAGGAACATTTAAAGTCATGCTATAAATTCTCAGACAACCCAAAGATACCTTGATGCCCTTCCAGACTGCCTCTGCCTACCCAAGGACGTCAGAGGACAAAAATCAGTTAACCACCTAACTGAGGAACTCAATTTAACCTTGCGCAATACCCTAGATGCAGTAGCACCCCTAAAAAATAAAAACATTTGTCCTAAGAAACCAGCTCCCTGGTATACAGAAAATACCCGAGCTCTGAGGCAAGCTTCCTGAAAATTGGAACGGAAATGGCGCCACACCAAACTGGAAGTCTTCCGACTAGCTTGGAAAGACAGTACCGTGCAGTATCGAAGAGCCCTCACTGCTGCTCGATCCTCCTATTTTTCCAACTTAATTAAGGAAAATAAGAACAATCTGAAATTTATTTTTGATACTGTCGCAAAGCTAACTAAAAAGCAGCATTCCCCAAGAGAGGATGGCTTTCACTTCAGCAGTAATAAATTCATGAACTTCTTTGAGGAAAAGATCATGATCATTAGAAAGCAAATTACGGACTCCTTCTTTAAATCTGCGTATTCCTCCAAAGCTCAGTTGTCCTGAGTCTGCACAACTCTGTTACGACTTCTAGGAGTAGTGGGTGCGGAGTCACCGTATTTATTCAAACCCAAACAAGAAACAGGTGTAACCAATAAGACAAAACCAACAGAAAAGGAATAGGGGATCGGTGGCAGCTAGACCGGTGACGACGACCGCCGAGCGCCGCCCGAACAGGAAGAGGAGCAATCTTCAGTGGAAGTCGTGACAAAGTGTTTTAGTACTATATCTCTTAACACAATGATGAAAAAATCATGGCCTCTAAACCTTCAAGCTGCATACTGAACCCTATTCCAACTAAACTACTGAAAGAGCTGCTTCCTGTGCTTGGCCCTCCTATGTTGAACATAATAAACGGCTCTCTCTCCACCGGATGTGAACCAAACTCACTAAATGTGGCAGTAATAAAGCCTCTCTTGAAAAAGCCATACCTTGACCCTGAAAATACAGTATAAAAAACTATCGGCCTATATCGAATCTTCCATTCCTCTCAAAACTTTTAGAAAAAGCTGTTGCGCAGCAACTCACTGCCTTCCTGAAGACAAACAATGTATACGAAATGCTGCAGTCTGGTTTTAGACCCCATCATAGCAATGAGACTGCACTTGTGAAGGTGGTACATTACCTTTTAATGGCGTCAGACCAAGGCTCTGCATCTGTTCTTGTGTTCCTAGACCTTAGTGCTGCCTTTGATACCATCGATCACCACATTCTTTTGGAGAGATTAGAAACCCAAATTGGTCTACACGGACAAGTTCTGGCCTGGTTTAGATATTATCTGCTGGAAAGATATCAGTTTGTCTCTGTGAATGGTATGTCCTCTGACAAATCAACTGTACATTTCGGTGTTCCTCAAGGTTCCGTTTTAGGACCACTATTGTTTTCGCTATATATTTTAACTCTTGGGGATGTCATTCAAAAACATAATGTTAACTTTCACAGCTATGCGGATGACAGACAGCTGTACATTTCAATGAAACATGTTGAAGCCCCATTGCCCTCGCTAAAAGCCTGTGTTTCAGACATAACGAAGTGGATGGCTGCAAACTTTCTACTTTTAAACTCGAACAAAACAGAGATGCTTGTTCTCAGTCCCAAGAAAGAAAGAGATCTTCTGTTGAATCTGACAATTAATCTTGATGGTTGTACAGTCATCTCAAATAAAACTGTGAAGGACCTCGGCATTACTCTGGATCCAGATCTCTCTTTTGACGAACATATCAAGACTGTTTCAAGGACAGCTTTTTTCCATTTATGTAACATTGCAAAAATCAGAAACGTTCTGTCCAAAGCTGATGCAGAAAAATGAATCCATGCTTTTGTTACTTCTAGGTTAGACTACTGCAATGCTCTACTTTCCGGATACAGCTGATATAATCACATTTTTTGGTTCTAGTCAGGATTCTATTACTCCAGTGCTAGCCTCCCTACACTGGCTTCCTGTCAAGGCAGGGGCTGATTTCAAGGTTTTACTGCTAACCTACAAAGCATTACATGGGCTTGCTCCTACCTTTCTTTACGATTTGGTCCTGCCGTACATACCTACACGTACGCTACGGTCACAAGACACATGCCTCCTAGAATTTCTAAGCAAACAGCTGGAGGCAGGGCCTTCTACTATTGAGCTCCATTTTCATGGAATGGTCTGCCTACCCATGTGAGAGACGCAGACTCGGTCTCAACCTTTAAGTCTTTACTGTAGACTCATCTCTTCACTAGGTCATATGATTGAGTGTAGTCTGGCCCAGGAGTGTGAAGGTGAACGGAAAGGCTCTGGAGCAACGAACCGCCCTTGCTGTCTCTGCCTGGCCGGATCCTCTCTTTCCACTGGGATTCTCTGACTCTAACCCTATTACAGGGGCTGAGTCACTGGCTTACTGGTGCTCTTCCTTGCCATCCCTAGGAGGGGTGGGTTGAGTCCTGTCTGGGTTGGCGCCCCCCTTGGGTTCGTGCCGTGGCTGAGATCTTGTGGGCTGTACTCTGCCTTGTCTCAGGATGGTAAGTTGGTGGTTGAAGATATCCCTCTAGTGGTGTGGGGGCTGTGCTTTGGCAAAGTGGGTGGGATTATATCCTGCCTGTTTGGCCCTGTCCAGGGGTATCATCAGATGGGGACACAATGTCTCCTGACCCCTCCTGTCACAGCCTCCAGTATTTATGCTGCAGATGTTTGTGTCGGGGGGCTAGGGTCAGTCTGTTATTTCTGGTGTATTTCTCCTGTCTTATCCGGAGTCCTGTGTGAATTTAAGTGTGCTTTCTCTAATTATCTCTTTCTTTCTCTCTTTCGGAGGACTTGAGCCCTAAGACCATGCCTCGGGACTACCTGGCATGATGACTCCTTGCTGTCCCCAGTCCACCTGGCCGTGCTGCTGCGCCAGTTTCAACTGTTCTGCCTGCGGCTATGGAACACTGACCTGTTCACCGGACGTGCTACCTGTCCCAGACCTGCTGTTTTCAACTCTTTAGAGACAGCAGGAGTGGTAGAGATACTTTTAATGATCGACTATGAAAAGCCAACTGATATTTACTCCTGAGGTGCTGACTTATTGCACTCTTGACAACTACTGTGATTATTATTATTTGACCTTGCTGGTCATTTTTGAACATTTGATCTTGGCCATGTTCTATTATAATCTCCACCCGGCACAGCCAGAAGAGGACTGGCCACCTCTCATAGCCTGGTACCTCTCTAGGTTTCTTCCTAGGTTTTGGCCTTTCTAGGGAGTTTTTCGGAGCCACCGTGCTTCCACACCTGCATTGCTTGCTGTTTGTGGTTTTAGACTGGGTTTCTGTACAGCACTTTGTGATGTCTGCTGATGTAAAAAGTGTTTTATAAATACATTTGATTGATTGATTAATTGAACTAAGTGAATAAACAATCTTGTGTTGCCTTACTTAGCTAAAGGCCCAGTGCAGTCAAAAATGTGATTTCTCTGTGTTTTATATATATTTCCACACTATGAGGTTGGAATAATAATGTGAAATTGTGAAAATTATAATAATGCCCTTTTAGTGTAAAAACTGTTTGAAATGACCGCAGAAAATGTCAGCCTGTTTTGGTTGGATGGAGATTTGTCGGGGGTTTAATTAGTTAATAGACCAAAAATAAAGAGTTCCAAACCTCTCTGCCAATAACAGCTAGTTTTCAGTTTTCCCTCCCCACTCAGACCACTCCCAGCCAGTCCTAGCTAAATTCTTGTTTGAGAAATGTGTCTTTTTTTAACATTTTTTACAATTTTAATTGAAAACAGTAACAGTAAGGTACTTCATAATTTGATATTGAGATAAAAATGGCTGCGTTGGGCCTTTTATGTATGAACCTTCTGGTCTTATAATTGTAATGTGCAGAACTAATGCATAACCAGTAGGTGTCCCTCTAGCTAAACTTGAGAGAGGTCGTCCAGTGGCAAGTCTGACGTAGTGACACCAGTAATAATACAGTACCTTCAGAAAGTACTCACAACCCCTCAACCTTTTCCACATGTTGTTGTGTTCGAGCCAGAACTTAACATTCATTACATAGAGATCTCATGTGACTGGCTTACACACAATATCCCATAATATTCAAAGTGGAATTATGTTTTTAGAAATGTTCGCAAATTAATTACAATTGAAAAGCTGAAGTGTCTTAAGTCAATAAGTATTCAACCACTTTTGCTGTGGCAAGCCTAAATACATTCAGGGATAATAATGTGCCCATACACACCTGTACCCATAGACACCTGTACCCATAGACACCTGTACCCATAGACACCTGTACCCATACACACCTGTACCCATAGACACCTGTACCCGTCACACAAGTGTGCATAAAATTGTGCTTCACAAATCATATAATATTTTGCATGTGTTTAACATGATTTTTTAATGACTACTTAATCTCTATACCCCACACATACAATTATCTGTAAGGTCCCTCAGTCAGTGAATTTCAAACACTGATTTTACCATAAAGACCAGGGAGGTTTTCAAATGCCTTGCAAAGAAGGGCACCTATTGTCAGATAAAAAAATAAAAAAACAGACATTGAATACCCATTTGAGCGTGTTTATTAATTATTTATTAATTACACTTTGGATGGTATATCAATACACCCGGTCACTACAAAGATACAGACGTCCTTCCTAACTCAGTTGCCGTAGAGGAAGGAAACCCCTCGGGGATTTCACCATGAGGCCAATGGTGACTTTAAAACAGCTACAGATTTGAATGGCTGTGATAGGAGAAAACTGAGGACGGATCAACAACATTGTAATTACTCCACACATCAGACATATTCAAATGGAACGGAGTCAAACATGTGTTTGATACCGTTCCATTCATTCCATTCCAGCCAATACAATGAGCCTGTCCTCCTATAGTGCCTCCCACCAGCCTCCTCTGACACCCACCCATACAAGAAAGAACAGATTCTTAGTTCAAAGCAGTTGTTAAATGATGAAGGTGTATTTTAAGTGGGTGACTCACAGAGTGACTCAGCTGGAGTGCGTTCCATTCCAGTTTGTTTTTACTCTTATATCCCGTGAGTCACACACACTTCAGCACATAACACACATGTCAATGTTTTGGGAGAGGAAACTGGATGAACAGTAGGGTAGAATAATATTTCACCAGCCCAGAGGGAAGCACAGTCAGTTGTGGAAGTGGTGGGCTGTTGAAAAAATGTGACGGACAAGGTTCACTGGGTTAGAAGCATGTTCATGGGATAGGGAGAGGGAGATAAAGGATTGGAAAGATTCTGTTTCTCAACCAGAATATGCTAATACATGGAATTTATATTTTATGATTTTAAATACAGTTTATGCAGTTACATTTGAAGGTGTCTTTTACGATGCTTCAGCATCACTTCTGAAACATCAGGACCATCACAGTGCAATCTGATCATGATGTAGTTTATTCCCTTTCTGGTCCTGCTTAGAAAACATGTCTATAACTTGTTTATTCATGTTTCCCACATTTGAAAGACTCCCTATTAGTTTAAGGAAATATTTAGCTATGCTTTTTTCCCCATTTGAATTCCTGGCAGCTTTCTTAATTGCGTTATCCAACTTTCACTAGGACTACAGGGCAAGCATATTGTATCTTAGTCCCATAGTAAAGGTATTACAATGACACGATCTCATATTGCCATTCAGTTGTTCAACAGTCAACAGGAATAAACAAGGACAGTGCAATGAAGAGCACGCACATGAAAAAAACCCTGTGTTCCAGAATCTGAGCACACTGCTCTGTCTGTCCTTCAGATTCAGTCTCTTGTCTCCTGTCTGTCCTTCAGATTGAGTCTCTTGTCTCCTGTCTGTCCTTCAGATTCAGTCTCTTGTCTCCTGTCTGTCCTTCAGATTGAGTCTATTGTCTCCTGTCTGTCCTTCAGATTGAGTCTCTTGTCTCCTGTCTGTCCTTCAGATTCAGTCTCTTGTCTCCTGTCTGTCCTTCAGATTGAGTCTCTTGTCTTCTGTCTGACCTTCAGATTCAGTCTCTTGTCTCCTGTCTGTCCTTCAGATTCAGTCTTGTCTCCTGTCTGTCCTTCAGATTCAGTCTCTTGTCTCCTGTCTGTCCGTCAGATTGAGTCTCTTGTCTTCTGTCTGACCTTCAGATTGAGTCTCCTGTCTGTCAACTACTGTAGTAGAACTTTGTCTCCACATGTGCGCATGGCTCTATAAATACGTCCCAGAAATAGGTTCCTCGCGCGCCCTGTGAGTCACCAAGCGCACATGCCCTTTGCGGTTGCGGTCCTGTGTCCCTCCGGATGTGAAGAGAACTGGGTAGCTGCAGCCAATATGGTGAGGTGGTGTCCAAAGGAAAGTAGTAGAGGTGTAGACAGGAGTGGGTGTGTCTAAAGGAAAGTAGTAGAGGTGTGGACAGGAGTGGGTGTGTCTAAAGGAAAGTAGTAGGCGTGTGGACAGGAGTGGGTGTGTCTAAAGGAAAGTAGTAGAGGTGTGGACAGGAGTGGGTGTGTCTAAAGGAAAGTAGTAGGCGTGTGGACAGGAGTGGGTGTGTCCAAAATGAAAGTAGTAGAGGTGTGGACAGGAGTGGGTGTGTCCAAAGGAAAGTAGTAGAGGTGTGGACAGGAGTGGGTGTGTCTAAAGGAAAGTAGTAGAGGTGTGGACAGGAGTGGGTGTGTCTAAAGGAAAGTAGTAGAGGTGTGGACAGGAGTGGGTGTGTCCAAAGGAAAGTAGTAGAGGTGTGGACAGGAGTGGGTGTGTCTAAAGGAAAGTAGTAGAGGTGTGGACAGGAGTGGGTGTGTCTAAAGGAAAGTAGTAGGCGTGTGGACAGGAGTGGGTGTGTCTAAAGGAAAGTAGTAGGCGTGTGGACAGGAGTGGGTGTGTCTAAAGGAAAGTAGTAGGCGTGTGGACAGGAGTGGGTGTGTCTAAAGGAAAGTAGTAGAGGTGTGGACAGGAGTGGGTGTGTCTAAAGGAAAGTAGTAGGCGTGTGGACAGGAGTGGGTGTGTCTAAAGGAAAGTAGTAGGCGTGTGGACAGGAGTGGGTGTGTCCAAAGGAAAGTAGGAGACGTGTGGACAGGAGTGGGTGTGTCCAAAGGAAAGTAGGAGACGTGTGGTCAGGAGTGGGTGTGTCTAAAGGAAAGTAGTAGAGGTGTGGACAGGAGTGGGTGTGTCCAAAGGAAAGTAGTAGAGGTGTGGACAGGAGTGGGTGTGTCTAAAGGAAAGTAGTAGGCGTGTGGACAGGAGTGGGTGTGTCTAAAGGAAAGTAGTAGGCGTGTGGACAGGAGTGGGTGTGTCTAAAGGAAAGTAGTAGGCGTGTGGACAGGAGTGGGTGTGTCTAAAGGAAAGTAGTAGAGGTGTGGACAGGAGTGGGTGTGTCTAAAGGAAAGTAGTAGGCGTGTGGACAGGAGTGGGTGTATCTAAAGGAAAGTAGTAGGCGTGTGGACAGGAGTGGGTGTGTCCAAAGGAAAGTAGGAGACGTGTGGACAGGAGTGGGTGTGTCCAAAGGAAAGTAGGAGAGGTGTGGACAGGAGTGGGTGTGTCTAAAGGAGTGGGTGTGTCCAAAGGAAAGTAGTAGGCGTGTGGTCAGGGCATTCATACTTCTTGCACATCCCGAGCAGTGGTAGAGCTGTTGTGAAGGAAGTTGTCAAGGAAGTGAGTTTGTGTTTATACAGTACCTCTTGCCCTCACCTACCCTCAACCAATCATGTCAATGCAGAGCTATACGAAGCCCTCCCAAATTGTTGAACAATTTGAGAGGTGCACAGCGACGCGGTACGGAGCTCAATTTGTCCTCTGTGTGCCTCCAGAGGCGCCGCAATTGCGTCACACCCTCCATACAGCGCCTCCAACCCCTAAACCTGTCCGCCCTACAGATGTAACCACCGGGACTGCGGGTTATGAGTCAACCAGCGCATCGCTAATGCATGTAAAGTCACATTCTGGTAGAATTCCCCTAGATTCCTGTCAGGTTACAGGCTGCTCTCTGCCATGACTCATCGGATGTGCCGAGTGTTGTTTCTAGAGGTTTGCATCGTAACGCACCGAGTCACAGGATTTATATAATAATGCCAGGTGTAAAATAATAAACTACTTCACTCTGCTTTCATCCACTGAGCCGTACCCCGTGTTTTGTAGACTGGAGGAGGACTCAGTGGGAAGCTCTGTCTACTCGCGCTATATTTGTCAACAACACCACTCCTGTGCATTCCTATATGACCTATGACTAATTCAGGAGTGAAAGCAGATCTGGGGATTAGGACCTTGAGGTCGCTCTGCAGTGAGACATTGATGTTAAATTGGTTTGGGCACAATGGTCTAGTTATAGCGTGTTTTTTTTTTATTAATGGGGGGTTGGTTTATTTCCCATTGTGAGTAACACACGTTGGGTACTTTTAAGTTTGCGTTACAGGACATTCTTGTCGGAGACTTGTGCTCTCCAAAGGAATATGATAGGACATTCCACATGCCTTAGTTATACCAAACATGATACATCTTATTGTTAGAAGGATTGCATTGGGTAAAGATTTTGTTTATCTTGGTTTCCATAGTTTTTCCATTAAAAAGACATTCATCAATGTAGTCTCTCCTACTTGATGCATGTGGTCAATATTGACAAAGAAAAAAGCCATGTGGTGGCACTGTTCACAACAAATCTGTATCATCACCCTTTGGAAATAATATTTCAGTCAAAGTGCAGTATACTGCAATACTTTTTTTTGTGTTTAGATTGCTGTATAACTGTTATTCTGCTGTTATTTTTCTGTAAGGGCAACACATGAGATGGGACTTTTTGTTGTTGTCAGAGATTGATATCACTGGAGGAGATCTTTACTCTACAGGTGAGTTTTTTTTACAAACCCACCTTTATTTTTGTCAGTTGAATGTTGTAAAAATTTTTTCTTTCTTTTAAATAAGACACAGGGATGTTCCTGTAAATAACCTACAACGTGCCTGTAGCACATTGCTCATTTGAAACAGTGGGCACATGTTAATCCATTGTGGCTAAGGTTAGGTTTAGTCATATTCAGACACATTACAATCATACAGAGTAAAGTAGGTGAAGGGTCAACGCTCCCTCAATATCTCTAATAACTTCATTACTAATGTAGCAGTTAAAGAAGGAACAGCTAGATGGAAGCTTGTGCTATAATAGTCCAGACCTCTTGGCAGATCCAGCGGTAATTTGCCTACATACAGGATTCTATTTTTCTACCATGGAATGAATGCATTCAGGACATTTCTTTAGCATTTTAATAAGAAAAGGGTTTTAGTTCCCTGAGTATTGGTCTTCTGAGCAGGTGATACAGTAGGGCAGACTGGTTGATTGTTACAAGCAGAAGAGAGTTTGTTTTTTAAAATTTGAACACCTGCCCCTGAAAGGTCTGTGCACAGTCCTGTGTGTGTGTGTGTGTGTGTGTGTGTGTGTGTGTGTGTGTGTGTGTGTGTGTGTGTGTGTGTGTGTGTGTGTGTGTGTGTGTGTGTGTGTGTGTGTGTGTGTGTGTGTGTGTGTGTGTGTGTGTGTGTGTGTGTGTGTGTGTGTGTGTGAGTGTGTGAGTGAGAGAGAGAGGGAAGTAAGGGGGTTTTGGACTGAGTGAGTCCCTTGGCTCCAGCCCAACAGTCTTGGAGCAGGACTTCAGTGAGTGAATCATACAATGAGATCCAAAAGTATTGGGACAGTGATACATGTTGTTGTTGTTCTGTCTCTGTACTCCATCACTTTGGATTTTAAATTATACAATGACCATGAGGTTAAAGAGCAGACTGTCAGCTTTAATTTGAGGACATTTTGAACTGTTAAGAAATTACAGTCCTGAGTGAATTATGGATCGTTCTGACTGAGAAAGATGCAGACGCACAAATATCATACCCCCATTATTTTTTATTTTTGTGGCAGGTATGATATTTGTTTGTCTGTAAACTTTCTCACTCATCATAATTGACGATTAATTCAGGATTATCCGTAACCATGGTATCATCCACATGAATGTAGAAGTGTTTAGAAACATTCTATTTTTACTTATAGTAAAAGTGACTCCAAAACGACAATACATTATTTATCGTTCATTACTATTGGTCACAAAATAATGATGAAGTACAACCAAATCAAAAAAGCTGATTTAATCATTGCATCCTAGGAATATGGGACAAAATGCTACACTTTTTACTACTTTAATACACATATAAGTACATTTTTCCCAATACCTTTGTGGGCCTAAAATGGGAGGACTATGTGCAAAAAGTGCAGTAATTTCGGTTGACCCGATATGGATGAAAATGCCCTCAAATTAAAGCTGACAGTCTGCATGTTAACCTCACAGTCATTGTATCATTTCAAATCCAAAGTACAGAGTACAGAGCCAAAACAACAACAACGTTGTCACTGTCCCAATACTTTTGGAGCTCACTTCAGTTCTCATTGTAATAATCACAGTGATAAAGTGGATCAGATTGTGCAAACACCACACAAATAACCATTGTTTAATAATAAAAGTGTATCCCACAGTCTTTTCTATATCTGACCAGGCTAAGAATGGGACCCTAACCTTAAACCTAACCTGAACTTTAACCCTAGATAGATAACATAATGGGAGCTTAGTTTAAAAACGAAGGATAGGGATGACTTTCACTCAATTGATGCATCAATCGATGAATTTAAACTTTCCCATACAGGATAGAAAGAAAATGTCAATTCAACGAATGACTGAATGACAGCTGTTTGTAGTCCCGTGCTAAGCTAGAGAGGCGTACTGTACAGGTGCCTCAGAGATCCATTGTAGTCCTGTGCTAAGCTAGAGAGGCATACTGTACAGGTGCCTCAGAGATCCATTGTAGTCCTGTGCTAAGCTAGAGAGGCGTACTGTACAGGCGCCTCAGAGATCCATGGTAGTCCTGTGCTAAGCTAGAGAGGCGTACTGTACAGGCGCCTCAGAGATCCATTGTAGTCCTGTGCTAAGCTAGAGAGGCGTACTGTACAGGCGCCTCAGAGATCCATTGTAGTCCCGTGCTAAGCTAGAGAGGCGTACTGTACAGGCGCCTCAGAGATCCATTGTAGTCCCGTGCTAAGCTAGAGAGGCGTACTGTACAGGCGCCTCAGAGATCCATTGTAGTCCTGTGCTAAGCTAGAGAGGCGTACTGTACAGGCGCCTCAGAGATCCATTGTAGTCCTGTGCTAAGCTAGAGAGGCGTACTGTACAGGTGCCTCAGAGATCCATGGTAGTCCTGTGCTAAGCTAGAGAGGCGTACTGTACAGGCGCCTCAGAGATCCATTGTAGTCCCGTGCTAAGCTAGAGAGGCGTACTGTACAGGCGCCTCAGAGATCCATTGTAGTCCTGTGCTAAGCTAGAGAGGCGTACTGTACAGGCGCCTCAGAGATCCATTGTAGTCCTGTGCTAAGCTAGAGAGGCGTACTGTACAGGCGCCTCAGAGATCCATTGTAGTCCTGTGCTAAGCTAGAGAGGCGTACTGTACAGGCGCCTCAGAGATCCATTGTAGTCCTGTGCTAAGCTAGAGAGGCGTACTGTACAGGCGCCTCAGAGATCCATTGTAGTCCTGTGCTAAGCTAGAGAGGCGTACTGTACAGGCGCCTCAGAGATCCATTGATTGTGGCTGTTGCTAATGTCCCCTTAAAACCTTTAACTTTAAGAGGAAGCAGATTGGGCGGGGGTGAGGGGAAGAGAGGGTTGAGGGAGGAGGAGTGAGGGAAGCAGGGAGAGGGTGGGGTTACATCAGTAGCGTGGAGGACAGGAAGTGCTGTCATATTCAGGAGGAAGTGCTGTCATATCCAGGAGGAAGTGTGACTCAGCTCTAGCACATTCCTTGAGGCTGAATAGCCCAGATCAGTAAGTGAGGGAACAATTTAACAGTTCAGCAAGTACCGTCTGTGCGCGACACTGATTGTGGTCCCCCTTTGTGGTTTCCTGTCCAGTCCTGCCTTGTCAGACCAAAGACGGCACTAACGGAGGAGGAAGGGATGGAAAGAGACAGAGAGAGAGAGCGGGGGAGAGAGAGAGTGGGTTGTGTCAGTCAGAATAGCAGAAGGACAGCCCTCAAAGCGAGGGAGGGATTCTTCCTCTTCTCTTCAATACCCAGAAGTCACCAGTCCCCATTTCCTCTCTCTCTTTCTGTTTCCTCTGTCAGTTCTCAGATTTCAGTCTCTGCTTTGTGAGGTTAACCCTTAAGTTTACAGAGGAGTCAGCCGTTTTGGTTCCTTTTACAACAACTGACAATCAAGACTCAAATTGAATTGAATATACTGAACAAAAGTATGAAATCAACATGCAACAATTTCAAAGATGTTGCTGAGTTACAGTTCATATAAGGAAATCAGTTAATTAAAAAAAATCATTAGGCCCTAATCTATTGATTTCACAAGACTGGGCAGGGGCGCAGCCATTGGGCGGGCAGGGGCGCAACCATTGGGCGGTCTGGGTGGGCATACAGTGCCTTCGGAAAGTATTCAGACCCCTTGACTTTTCCACATTTTGTTACGTTACAACCACGAGGTGCCTTGGGGCGGCAGGTAGCCAGGTAGTTAGAGGTTAGAGCATTGGGCCAGTAACCGAAAGGTTGCTGGATCGAATCCCAAAGCTGACAAGGTAAAAATCTGTCACTCTGCCCCTGAACAAGGCAGTTCCCCAGTAGACTGTCATTGTAAATAAAAATTTGTTATTAACTGACTTGACTAGTTAAATAAAGGTTCAAATGTATTCTAAAGTTGATTCAATTGCTTTTTTCCCTCATTGTACACACAATACCCCAAAATGAGAAAGCAAAAACAGGTTTTTAGACATTTTTTAGACACTTTGTTGAAGCACCTTTGGCAACGATTACAGCCTTAAGTTTGTCTTGGGTATGACCCTATAAGCTTGGCACACCTGTATGTTGGGAGTTTATCTCATTCTTTTCAGTCTCTCCAGAAATGTTTGATTGGGTTCAAGTCCGGGCTCTGGCTGGGCCACTCAAGGACATTCAGAAACTTGTCTCAAGCCACTCCTGCGTTGTCTTACCCCTCTCAGCCTTTCACCATCTTACCCCTTTGTCTTTCACCTTCTTACCCCTCTCAGCCTTTCACCATCTTACTCCTCTGTCTTTCACCTTCTTACCCCTCTCAGCCTTTCACCATCTTACTCCTCTGTCTTTCACCATCTTACCCCTCTCAGTCTTTCACCATCTTACCCCTCTCAGCCTTTCACCATCTTACCCCACTCAGTCTTTCACCATCTTACCCCTCTCAGTCTTTCACCATCTTACCCCTCTCTCCCTTTCACCATCTTACCTTTCACCCACTGACTGAATGTTTCTCCCAGGGCTGTGTGTCAGTCTCAGGGTCTTTGACTGTGTCCCCTATGATAAAACACACAGCAGCTCATCACAATTTTCCATTCACTCTCAGGTCAACTCTACTCTAGAAGGAAGTACTGTCTGCTGTGAATGGGGAAAGTGTGTGTAGAGAGTGTATGTGACAGAGAGAATCACGTGCTATGGAACAGGTTTGTCTTCCCCAGTGGAAAAAGGGTACTCAGCTGATTAATACACAGACACACATGCGAACGTGCACGCAATCGCAGCTCACCACACACACACACACAAAATCTACACTGCTTCTACTCTGTTTATCACATATCATTATGCCTAGTCACCTTCTCCTATATATATATATATATCTACCTTTCTCATTCCAGCACATTGTGAATATGGTATTGGAACTTACCTTGTATATACAGAGCCTTCAGGAAGTATTCTTACCCCTCGACTTATTCCACATTTTGTGTTACAGCCTGAATAAAACATGGATTAAATAGATGTTTCTCTCTCACCCATCTACACACAATAATACCACACAATAATACCACACAATGACAAAGTGAAAACATGTTTTAGAAATGTTTGCAAATTTATTGAAAATGAATTACAGAAAGATCTCATTTACATAAGTATTCACACTCCTGAGTCAATACATGTTAGAAAACCCCTTTGGCAGCGATTAAAGCTGTGAGTCTTTCTAGATAAGTATCTAAAAGCTTTGGATAGCTGGATTGTACAGAATTCTTAAAGCTCTGTCAAATTGGTTGTTGATCATTGCCACACAACCATTTTCATGTCTTGCCATAGATTTTCAAGCAGATTTAGGTCAAAACAGGAACTCGGCCACTCAGAAAATATTCACTGTCATCTTGGTAAGCAACTCCAGTGTAGATTTGGCCTTGTGTTTTAGGTTATTGTCCTGCTGAAAGGTGAATTCATCTCCCAGTGTCTGGTGGAAAGCAGACAACCAGGTTTTCCTCTAGGATTTTGCCTGTGCTTCAGGTTATTGTCCTGATGAAAGGTGAACTCATCTCCCAGTGTCTGGTGGAAAGAAGACTGAACCAGGTTTTCCTCTAGGATTTTGCCTGTGCTTAGATCCGTTTCTTTTTTATCTTGAAAAACTTCCCTGTCCTCAACGATTACAAACATACTCATAACACGATGCAGCCACCACCATGCTTGAAAATATGGATTGTGATATTAAATAATGTGTTATGTTTGGGGCAAATCCAATTACAACCCTTTGCAGTCAGGACAAAAAGTGAATTGCTTGTAATTAATAACTTGCTGCAAGGGATATTCAATGACCACTTTAAAAATGTTTTACCCGTCTTCTTTGCGAGACACTGGAAAACGTCCCTGGTCTTTGTGGTTGAATCCATGTCTGCTGTACTTGTGCAAGTGAAATTCAAACTTGAAACATGAAAAGGGCTACCAGGACTACCAGCATTGACTCTCTTGCACTGACTTAATGCACACACACTGTTCTCTATCCACAAACATAAACTGACACCCCCCCCCCCCCCCCACACACACTGTTCTCTATACACAAACTTAAACTTACACCCCCCCCCACACGCACACTGTTCTCTATCCACAAACTTAAACTTACACCCCCCCCCCCCACACACACACACACACTGTCTCTATCCATAAACATAAACTGACCCCCCCCCCCCACACACACACACACACACTGTTCTCTATCCACAAACTTAAACTTACACCCCCCCCCCCCACACACACACTGTTCTCTATCCACAAACTTAAACCCCCCCCCCCCACACACACACACACTGTTCTCTATCCACAAACATAAACTGACACCCCCCACCCCACACACACACTACATACGCTACATTCTATCATCTATCTATTGCCTAGTCACTTTAGCCCTACCTAAATGTACATTGTTACCTCAATTACCTCGTTCCCCTGCACATCGACTTGGTAACGGTACTCCCTATATAAAACCATGTTATTACCTCGTTCCCCTGCACATCGACTTGGTAACGGTACTCCCTATATAAAACCATGTTATTACCTCGTTCCCCTGCACATCGACTTGGTAACGGTACTCCCTATATAAAACCATGTTATCACCTCGTTCCCCTGCACATCGACTTGGTAACGGTACTCCCTATATAAAACCATGTTATTACCTCGTTCCCCTGCACATCGACTTGGTAACGGTACTCCCTATATAAAACCATGTTATCACCTCGTTCCCCTGCACATCGACTTGGTAACGGTACTCCCTATATAAAACCATGTTATTACCTCGTTCCCCTGCACATCGACTTGGTAACGGTACTCCCTATATAAAACCATGTTATTACCTCGTTCCCCTGCACATCGACTTGGTAACGGTACTCCCTATATAAAACCATGTTATTACCTCGTTCCCCTGCACATCGACTTGGTAACGGTACTCCCTATATAAAACCATGTTATTACCTCGTTCCCCTGCACATCGACTTGGTAACGGTACTCCCTATATAAAACCATGTTATTACCTCGTTCCCCTGCACATCGACTTGGTAACGGTACTCCCTATATAAAACCATGTTATTACCTCGTTCCCCTGCACATCGACTTGGTAACGGTACTCCCTATATAAAACCATGTTATTACCTCGTTCCCCTGCACATCGACTTGGTAACGGTACTCCCTATATAAAACCATGTTATTACCTCGTTCCCCTGCACATCGACTTGGTAACGGTACTCCCTATATAAAACCATGTTATTACCTCGTTCCCCTGCACATCGACTTGGTAACGGTACTCCCTATATAAAACCATGTTATTACCTCGTTCCCCTGCACATCGACTTGGTAACGGTACTCCCTATATAAAACCATGTTATTACCTCGTTCCCCTGCACATCGACTTGGTAACGGTACTCCCTATATAAAACCATGTTATTACCTCGTTCCCCTGCACATCGACTTGGTAACGGTACTCCCTATATAAAACCATGTTATTACCTCGTTCCCCTGCACATCGACTTGGTAACGGTACTCCCTATATAAAACCATGTTATTACCTCGTTCCCCTGCACATCGACTTGGTAACGGTACTCCCTATATAAAACCATGTTATTACCTCGTTCCCCTGCACATCGACTTGGTAACGGTACTCCCTATATAAAACCATGTTATTACCTCGTTCCCCTGCACATCGACTTGGTAACGGTACTCCCTATATAAAACCATGTTATTACCTCGTTCCCCTGCACATCGACTTGGTAACGGTACTCCCTATATAAAACCATGTTATTACCTCGTTCCCCTGCACATCGACTTGGTAACGGTACTCCCTATATAAAACCATGTTATTACCTCGTTCCCCTGCACATCGACTTGGTAACGGTACTCCCTATATAAAACCATGTTATTACCTCGTTCCCCTGCACATCGACTTGGTAACGGTACTCCCTATATAAAACCATGTTATTACCTCGTTCCCCTGCACATCGACTTGGTAACGGTACTCCCTATATAAAACCATGTTATTACCTCGTTCCCCTGCACATCGACTTGGTAACGGTACTCCCTATATAAAACCATGTTATTACCTCGTTCCCCTGCACATCGACTTGGTAACGGTACTCCCTATATAAAACCATGTTATTACCTCGTTCCCCTGCACATCGACTTGGTAACGGTACTCCCTATATAAAACCATGTTATTACCTCGTTCCCCTGCACATCGACTTGGTAACGGTACTCCCTATATAAAACCATGTTATTACCTCGTTCCCCTGCACATCGACTTGGTAACGGTACTCCCTATATAAAACCATGTTATTACCTCGTTCCCCTGCACATCGACTTGGTAACGGTACTCCCTATATAAAACCATGTTATTACCTCGTTCCCCTGCACATCGACTTGGTAACGGTACTCCCTATATAAAACCATGTTATTACCTCGTTCCCCTGCACATCGACTTGGTAACGGTACTCCCTATATAAAACCATGTTATTACCTCGTTCCCCTGCACATCGACTTGGTAACGGTACTCCCTATATAAAACCATGTTATTACCTCGTTCCCCTGCACATCGACTTGGTAACGGTACTCCCTATATAAAACCATGTTATTACCTCGTTCCCCTGCACATCGACTTGGTAACGGTACTCCCTATATAAAACCATGTTATTACCTCGTTCCCCTGCACATCGACTTGGTAACGGTACTCCCTATATAAAACCATGTTATTACCTCGTTCCCCTGCACATCGACTTGGTAACGGTACTCCCTATATAAAACCATGTTATTACCTCGTTCCCCTGCACATCGACTTGGTAACGGTACTCCCTATATAAAACCATGTTATTACCTCGTTCCCCTGCACATCGACTTGGTAACGGTACTCCCTATATAAAACCATGTTATTACCTCGTTCCCCTGCACATCGACTTGGTAACGGTACTCCCTATATAAAACCATGTTATTACCTCGTTCCCCTGCACATCGACTTGGTAACGGTACTCCCTATATAAAACCATGTTATTACCTCGTTCCCCTGCACATCGACTTGGTAACGGTACTCCCTATATAAAACCATGTTATTACCTCGTTCCCCTGCACATCGACTTGGTAACGGTACTCCCTATATAAAACCATGTTATTACCTCGTTCCCCTGCACATCGACTTGGTAACGGTACTCCCTATATAAAACCATGTTATTACCTCGTTCCCCTGCACATCGACTTGGTAACGGTACTCCCTATATAAAACCATGTTATTACCTCGTTCCCCTGCACATCGACTTGGTAACGGTACTCCCTATATAAAACCATGTTATTACCTCGTTCCCCTGCACATCGACTTGGTAACGGTACTCCCTATATAAAACCATGTTATCACCTCGTTCCCCTGCACATCGACTTGGTAACGGTACTCCCTATATAAAACCATGTTATCACCTCGTTCCCCTGCACATCGACTTGGTAACGGTACTCCCTATATAAAACCATGTTATTACCTCGTTCCCCTGCACATCGACTTGGTAACGGTACTCCCTATATAAAACCATGTTATTACCTCGTTCCCCTGCACATCGACTTGGTAACGGTACTCCCTATATAAAACCATGTTATTACCTCGTTCCCCTGCACATCGACTTGGTAACGGTACTCCCTATATAAAACCATGTTATTACCTCGTTCCCCTGCACATCGACTTGGTAACGGTACTCCCTATATAAAACCATGTTATTACCTCGTTCCCCTGCACATCGACTTGGTAACGGTACTCCCTATATAAAACCATGTTATTACCTCGTTCCCCTGCACATCGACTTGGTAACGGTACTCCCTATATAAAACCATGTTATTACCTCGTTCCCCTGCACATCGACTTGGTAACGGTACTCCCTATATAAAACCATGTTATTACCTCGTTCCCCTGCACATCGACTTGGTAACGGTACTCCCTATATAAAACCATGTTATTACCTCGTTCCCCTGCACATCGACTTGGTAACGGTACTCCCTATATAAAACCATGTTATTACCTCGTTCCCCTGCACATCGACTTGGTAACGGTACTCCCTATATAAAACCATGCTATTACCTCGTTCCCCTGCACATCGACTTGGTAACGGTACTCCCTATATAAAACCATGTTATTACCTCGTTCCCCTGCACATCGACTTGGTAACGGTACTCCCTATATAAAACCATGTTATTACCTCGTTCCCCTGCACATCGACTTGGTAACGGTACTCCCTATATAAAACCATGTTATTACCTCGTTCCCCTGCACATCGACTTGGTAACGGTACTCCCTATATAAAACCATGTTATTACCTCGTTCCCCTGCACATCGACTTGGTAACGGTACTCCCTATATAAAACCATGCTATTACCTCGTTCCCCTGCACATCGACTTGGTAACGGTACTCCCTATATAAAACCATGTTATTACCTCGTTCCCCTGCACATCGACTTGGTAACGGTACTCCCTATATAAAACCATGCTATTACCTCGTTCCCCTGCACATCGACTTGGTAACGGTACTCCCTATATAAAACCATGTTATCACCTCGTTCCCCTGCACATCGACTTGGTAACGGTACTCCCTATATAAAACCATGTTATTACCTCGTTCCCCTGCACATCGACTTGGTAACGGTACTCCCTATATAAAACCATGTTATTACCTCGTTCCCCTGCACATCGACTTGGTAACGGTACTCCCTATATAAAACCATGCTATTACCTCGTTCCCCTGCACATCGACTTGGTAACGGTACTCCCTATATAAAACCATGTTATCACCTCGTTCCCCTGCACATCGACTTGGTAACGGTACTCCCTATATAAAACCATGTTATTACCTCGTTCCCCTGCACATCGACTTGGTAACGGTACTCCCTATATATCACCATGTTATTACCTCGTTCCCCTGCACATCGACTTGGTAACGGTACTCCCTACATATCACCATGTTATTACCTCGTTCCCCTGCACATCGACTTGGTAACGGTACTCCCTATATAAAACCATGTTATTACCTCGTTCCCCTGCACATCGACTTGGTAACGGTACTCCCTATATAAAACCATGTTATCACCTCGTTCCCCTGCACATCGACTTGGTAACGGTACTCCCTATATAAAACCATGTTATTACCTCGTTCCCCTGCACATCGACTTGGTAACGGTACTCCCTATATAAAACCATGTTATTACCTCGTTCCCCTGCACATCGACTTGGTAACGGTACTCCCTATATAAAACCATGTTATTACCTCGTTCCCCTGCACATCGACTTGGTAACGGTACTCCCTATATAAAACCATGTTATTACCTCGTTCCCCTGCACATCGACTTGGTAACGGTACTCCCTATATAAAACCATGTTATTACCTCGTTCCCCTGCACATCGACTTGGTAACGGTACTCCCTATATAAAACCATGTTATCACCTCGTTCCCCTGCACATCGACTTGGTAACGGTACTCCCTATATAAAACCATGTTATCACCTCGTTCCCCTGCACATCGACTTGGTAACGGTACTCCCTATATAAAACCATGTTATCACATCGTTCCCCTGCACATCGACTTGGTAACGGTACTCCCTATATAAAACCATGTTATCACCTCGTTCCCCTGCACATCGACTTGGTAACGGTACTCCCTATATAAAACCATGTTATCACCTCGTTCCCCTGCACATCGACTTGGTAACGGTACTCCCTATATAAAACCATGTTATCACCTCGTTCCCCTGCACATCGACTTGGTAACGGTACTCCCTATATAAAACCATGTTATTACCTCGTTCCCCTGCACATCGACTTGGTAACGGTACTCCCTATATAAAACCATGTTATTACCTCGTTCCCCTGCACATCGACTTGGTAACGGTACTCCCTATATAAAACCATGTTATTACCTCGTTCCCCTGCACATCGACTTGGTAACGGTACTCCCTATATAAAACCATGTTATCACCTCGTTCCCCTGCACATCGACTTGGTAACGGTACTCCCTATATAAAACCATGTTATCACCTCGTTCCCCTGCACATCGACTTGGTAACGGTACTCCCTATATAAAACCATGTTATCACCTCGTTCCCCTGCACATCGACTTGGTAACGGTACTCCCTATATAAAACCATGCTATCACCTCGTTCCCCTGCACATCGACTTGGTAACGGTACTCCCTATATAAAACCATGCTATTACCTCGTTCCCCTGCACATCGACTTGGTAACGGTACTCCCTATATAAAACCATGCTATTACCTCGTTCCCCTGCACATCGACTTGGTAACGGTACTCCCTATATAAAACCATGCTATTACCTCGTTCCCCTGCACATCGACTTGGTAACGGTACTCCCTATATAAAACCATGCTATTACCTCGTTCCCCTGCACATCGACTTGGTAACGGTACTCCCTATATAAAACCATGTTATTACCTCGTTCCCCTGCACATCGACTTGGTAACGGTACTCCCTATATAAAACCATGTTATTACCTCGTTCCCCTGCACATCGACTTGGTAACGGTACTCCCTATATAAAACCATGTTATTACCTCGTTCCCCTGCACATCGACTTGGTAACGGTACTCCCTATATAAAACCATGTTATTACCTCGTTCCCCTGCACATCGACTTGGTAACGGTACTCCCTATATAAAACCATGTTATTACCTCGTTCCCCTGCACATCGACTTGGTAACGGTACTCCCTATATAAAACCATGTTATTACGTCGTTCCCCTGCACATCGACTTGGTAACGGTACTCCCTATATAAAACCATGTTATTACCTCGTTCCCCTGCACATCGACTTGGTAACGGTACTCCCTATATAAAACCATGTTATTACCTCGTTCCCCTGCACATCGACTTGGTAACGGTACTCCCTATATAAAACCATGTTATTACCTCGTTCCCCTGCACATCGACTTGGTAACGGTACTCCCTATATAAAACCATGTTATTACCTCGTTCCCCTGCACATCGACTTGGTAACGGTACTCCCTATATAAAACCATGTTATTACCTCGTTCCCCTGCACATCGACTTGGTAACGGTACTCCCTATATAAAACCATGTTATTACCTCGTTCCCCTGCACATCGACTTGGTAACGGTACTCCCTATATAAAACCATGTTATTACCTCGTTCCCCTGCACACCGACTTGGTAACGGTACTCCCTATATAAAACCATGTTATTACCTCGTTCCCCTGCACACCGACTTGGTAACGGTACTCCCTATATAAAACCATGTTATTACCTCGTTCCCCTGCACACCGACTTGGTAACGGTACTCCCTATATATCACCATGTTATTACCTCGTTCCCCTGCACATCGACTTGGTAACGGTACTCCCTATATAAAACCATGTTATTACCTCGTTCCCCTGCACACCGACTTGGTAACGGTACTCCCTATATAAAACCATGTTATTACCTCGTTCCCCTGCACATCGACTTGGTAACGGTACTCCCTATATAAAACCATGTTATCACCTCGTTCCCCTGCACATCGACTTGGTAACGGTACTCCCTATATAAAACCATGTTATTACCTCGTTCCCCTGCACATCGACTTGGTAACGGTACTCCCTATATAAAACCATGTTATTACCTCGTTCCCCTGCACATCGACTTGGTAACGGTACTCCCTATATATCACCATGTTATTACCTCGTTCCCCTGCACATCGACTTGGTAACGGTACTCCCTATATAAAACCATGTTATTACCTCGTTCCCCTGCACATCGACTTGGTAACGGTACTCCCTATATAAAACCATGTTATTACCTCGTTCCCCTGCACATCGACTTGGTAACGGTACTCCCTATATAAAACCATGTTATTACCTCGTTCCCCTGCACATCGACTTGGTAACGGTACTCCCTATATAAAACCATGTTATTACCTCGTTCCTCTGCACATCGACTTGGTAACGGTACTCCCTATATAAAACCATGTTATTACCTCGTTCCCCTGCACATCGACTTGGTAACGGTACTCCCTATATAAAACCATGTTATTACCTCGTTCCCCTGCACATCGACTTGGTAACGGTACTCCCTATATAAAACCATGTTATTACCTCGTTCCCCTGCACATCGACTTGGTAACGGTACTCCCTATATAAAACCATGTTATTACCTCGTTCCCCTGCACATCGACTTGGTAACGGTACTCCCTATATAAAACCATGTTATTACCTCGTTCCCCTGCACATCGACTTGGTAACGGTACTCCCTATATAAAACCATGTTATTACCTCGTTCCCCTGCACATCGACTTGGTAACGGTACTCCCTATATAAAACCATGTTATTACCTCGTTCCCCTGCACATCGACTTGGTAACGGTACTCCCTATATAAAACCATGTTATCACCTCGTTCCCCTGCACATCGACTTGGTAACGGTACTCCCTATATAAAACCATGTTATTACCTCGTTCCCCTGCACATCGACTTGGTAACGGTACTCCCTATATAAAACCATGTTATTACCTCGTTCCCCTGCACATCGACTTGGTAACGGTACTCCCTATATAAAACCATGTTATTACCTCGTTCCCCTGCACATCGACTTGGTAACGGTACTCCCTATATAAAACCATGTTATTTTTATTCTTTATTTCATGTGTATTTATTCCCCATACCATTATTTTTAAAAACATTTTTTATCTTTAATTATGCATTGTTAGAAAAGGACCTGTAAGTAAGCATTTCACTGTTAGTCTACACCTGTTATTTACGAAGCACGTGACAAATTATATTTGATTTGACACACAAACACACCACATTAAAATCCTGACTAAACGAACTGATAATCACCACAGCTTCCTGTCATGTGCTCCTTATTTTCAACACACCATTTTTCTTCCTCTCTTCCTCTTTCTCCCCCCATCTCTCCCTCTCTTCCACACCCTCCTCAGCCCCTCTCTCCGTCCGCCCTCCTTCCCCCACTTTCAGTATTGCTCAACTGTTCCTCTCTTCCTCATAGTGTGAATGAATGAAGAAATGACCCTTGTCACATGATGTTGGTCTGTGAGGTCATAGACGTCTCTCTCTGTGACATGTTCTGCACGGTCAGGGTTTTCTCTGCATGGAAACAGAATGTGTTGAGGGAATATTCTACAGAACCGCTTCGTGGTGGTTCTGCATCGGTGGCAATTTGAACCCTTGTCAATAGAGAGGTTAAAGTTGAAGATGACCCCTGGACGTCATCCGTTGGGGTCAAGGGTCAGAGGTGAACTATCGCCACAACAATCTGACAGACAAACTCCCAAAGGCGTGTAGCCTACGGGCCAGACCAAATATAGAGACCCACAACCACACCACATCACAGGACAGTGACGGCATGGACTCAAAGTAGAAGTCTATCGGACAGTTCACCTTTGACACTTGACCTCTAGTGACATACCCTAGGGGATGTCGATGACATCATCCGACCGCAGTCTTCAGTGCCAGACGGGCAGCGTCAGCATAGCTGGATGTGACTAATGGAAAGATAAAGGTATTTTTTTGTGGAATATCAGTGAGCTAAAGTTGATACAGTCATCAACACGCATGACTGACATTCATTCAGGAAAGATAAATAGAGACGGGGAAGACAGAGAGGGAAAGAGAGAGAGAGAGAGAGAAAATATATATAGAGAGAGACTAAGAGAGAGGGCGAGAAAGAGAGATTTATTAAAATAGCAGTGCTCTGAGTACACCACATGTACTCAATGACCTGTGTGTTAACTCTGAAAACACACAGTCATATAAAGATAATGGACAAGTTCTCTCTCTCTCTCTCTCTGTCTCTCTCTCTCTCTGTCTCTCTCTCTCTGTCTCTCTGTCTCTCTCTCTCTCTCTGTCTCTCTCTCTCTCTCTCTCTCTCTCTCATTTTCAATTCAATTTAAGGGCTTTATTGGCATGCAAAAATATGTTAATATTGCCAAAGCAAGTGAAGTAGAAAATAAACAAAAGTGAAATAAACAATAAAAATTAACAGTAAACATTACACTCACAGAAGTTCCAAAAGAATAAAGACATTTCAAATGTCATATTATGTATATACAGTGTTGTAACGATATGTAAATGGTTAAAGTACAAAAGGAAAAATAAACATAAATATGGGTTGTATTTACAGTGGTGTTTGTTCTTCACTGGTTGCAAATCTTGTGTGCCATCACACACTGTGGTATTTCACCCAGTAGATATGGGAGTTTATCAGAATTGGGTTTGTTTTCGAATTCTTCGTGGATCTGTGTAATATGAGGGAAATATGTGTCTCTAATAAGGTCATACATTTGGCAGGAGGTGCAGCTCAGTTTCCACCTCATTTGGTGGGCAGTGTGCACATAGCATGTCTTCTCTTGAGAGTCAGGTCTGACTACGGCAGAATTTCTCAATAGCAAGGCTATTGGTCAGTGTGTGTACTCTCTGTTCAGGGACAAATAGCTTTCTAGTTTGCTCTGTTTTTTTGATAATTATTTCCAATATGTCAAGTAATTATCTTTTTGTTTTCTCGTGATGTCACACCCTGACCTTAGTATTCTTTGTTTTCCTTGTTATTTTGGTTAGGTCAGGGTGTGACATGGGTGATGTATGTGTTTTTTGACTTGTCTATGGGTTTTTGTAGATTTATGGGATTGTGTTCATTCTAGGTGTTTATGTAAGTCTATGGTTGCCTAGATTGTTTCTCAATCAGAGGCATGTGTTTATCGTTGTCTCTGATTGGGAACCATGTTTAGTATTTTGTGGGTGATTGTTTCCGTGTCTGTGTTTGTTTCACCACACGTTACTGTTTCGGTTTTTCACCTTTCGTTTATTGTTTTGTACTGTTTCGTTTAAAAATAAAAAAAAATCTACTATGGACACTTACCACGCTGCATTTTGGTCCAATCCCTACTACACCTTCCACCTCTTCAGACGAAGAGGAGGAAATCAGCCGTGACACGTGATTTGGTTGGATCTATTTGTGTTGCTCTCTCTCTCTCTCTCTATCTCTCTCTCTCTCTCTCTCTCTCTCTCTCTCTCTCTCTCTCTCTCTCTCTCTCTCTCTCTCTCTCTCTCTCTCTCTCTCTCTCTCTCTCTCTCTCTCTCTCTCTCTCTCTCTCTCTCTCTCTCTCTCTCTCTCATATGACTGGCTATGATGGATGCTATTTTGTATGTTGCTGTTATAAAGGCTGTATGAATGCATACATAACGGGGGCTACAGTAAAGTGGTACCGATAATATTATGACACCGTTATGGTTCACGTTATGGTACCCATACATGTAGTGAGCTCAAACACCCAGCTCTTCTTCCCGCACTGACTATCTGGTTTGGATGGCAGGCCTTGTGGTCCTGACAACACTCAAACACAGTGCTGTACGGATGATCTATAGCCCACGACGATCTCCCTCATGGCATGAACTCAAGGGGGGCGCGAACCCGGACAGGAAGATCACGTTAGAGACTGAACCCACTCAAGTGACGCAACCCTGCTAGGGGTGGTTCGTCACTCCAGTGCTTTTCCGTTCACCTTCACACCCCTGGGCCAGACTACACTCAATCATAGTACCTACTGAAAAGATGAGTCTTCAATAAAGACTTAGAGGTCTAGACCGAGTCTGCGTCTCTCACATGGATAGGCAGACCATTCCATAAAAATAGAGCTCTATGGGAGAAAGCCCTGCCTCCAGCTGTTTGCTTAGAAATTCTAGGACAATAAGGAGGCCTGCGTCTTGTGACCGTAGTGTCCATGTAGGTATGTACGGCAGGACCAAATCGGAAATATAGGTAGGAGCAAGCCTATGTAATACTTTGCAGGATAGCAGTAAAACCTTGAAATCAGTCCTTGCCTTAACAGGAAGCCAGTGTAGAGAGTCTAGCACTGAAGTAATATGATACATTTTTTTGGTTCTAGACAAGATTCTAGCAGCTGTGTTGAGCACTAACTTAAGTGAATTTCGTGTGTTATCCGGGTAGCCGGAAAGTAGAGTACTACAGTAATCTAATCTAGAAGTGACAAAAGCATGGATACAATTTTCAGAGAGAAATGTTGATATGTTCATCAAAAGAGAGATCAGGGTCCAGAGTAACGCCGAGGTCCTTCACAGTTTTATTTGAGACGACTGTACAACCACTAAGATTAATTGTCAGATTCAACAGAAGATCTCTTTGTTTCTTGGGACCTAGAACTAGCATCTCTGTTTTGTGTTTTGAGTTTAAAAGTTAAAAAATGTGCCCGCCACTTCCTTATGTCTGAAACACAGGCTTCCAGGGCAATTTTGTTTCATTGAAATGTACAGCTGTAAATCGACCGCATAGCAGTGAAAGTAAACATTATGTTTCCGAATGACATCTCCAAGAGGTAAAACATATAGTGAAAGCAATAGTGGTCCTAAAACTAATCTACCATATCGACCTGGCTGACTAATCTACCATATCAACCTGACTGACTAATATATCATACCAACCTGACTGACTAATATATCATATCAACCTGGCTGACTAATCTACCATATCAACCTGACTCACTAATCTACCATATCAACCTGACTCACTAATATATCATATCAACCTGACTCACTAATATATCATATCAACCTGACTGACTAATATATCATATCAACCTGACTGACTAATATATCATATCAACCTGACTGACTAATATATAATTTTAGCCTGGTTGACTAATCTAACATATCAACCTGACTAGCATATCAACCTGGCTGACTAATCTACCATATAAACCTGACAGGCCAACCTGGCTGACTAATCTAGCATATTAACGATCTGGGCTGGTACACCCCCTCCCTGGTGACTGTGATCTGGGCTGGTACAACCCCTCCCTGGTGACTGTGATCTGGGCTGGTACAACCCCTCCCTGGTGACTGTGATCTGGGCTGGTACAACCCCTCCCTGGTGACTGTGATCTGGGCTGGTACAACCCCTCCCTGGTGACTGTGATCTGGGCTGGTACAACCCCTCCCTGGTGACTGTGATCTGGGCTGGTACAACCCCTCCCTGGTGACTGTGATCTGGGCTGGTACAACCCCTCCCTGGTGACTGTGATCTGGGCTGGTACAACCCCTCCCTGGTGACTGTGATCTGGGCTGGTACAACCCTCCCTGGAGACTGTGATCTGGGCTGGTACAACCCCTCCCTGGTGACTGTGATCTGGGCTGGTACAACCCCTCCCTGGTGACTGTGATCTGTAGTGAAATAAATCACAGTTAGGATTAGGAAGCACCAGTTCTGTAATGAAATAAGTCACTTTGGTATTAAAAAATATAGTGCTTTGGGTCAATGTGCTTCTGGTGGGAAGTTTACTACCAATATAATATCATTGGTACGTGGTACCCGTATGTCTCCTGTGTGTGAGATATGAGGCTGATTGGGGAACAGGACCACACGTTGACATGGGAGCACAGCAGAGTTGATACAGAGACCTTTTGGGGATATCTACATTCAGAAAGTTCCACTGTCCAAGGACGTTAAAGCCTCAATCTGGAGTTTGTGTTTCAGAGAGTGGTTACATTTCCCCAGCCCCATCACTCAGATTACTAAACACATATTTTGCTTCTACAGTGTTTTATAAAGATGACATATTGTAGCAATGAATATTCCATCAACTAAAAGGACTGGACATCTTACAGACTGTTGCTTTTAATGCTTCATCATCCTCCCTGGATTTGGATTGTGATAAATCTGTACTTATGACCTCCTGACGTTACCTATTATAACATTATGCAAATCTTTTTCTCCTATCAGCTGCAGTATTCCTGTGGAAAACCTCTCTAGAGAACACACACACATTCACATCTGGAGATGAATGATTCTGAGATAGAGAGAGAGGGGTGCAGAGGGAGAGACTGAGGGGTAATGTTTACTTATAGTAAGAGTGACGTGAGGGTGGCCATGGCGACAAAATCCTCTCACATCACTGCTCTGATGATGACGTCGGTGATGGGCCATTCATGCCTTGATCTTTGAACAAACCAGCATGTTTGTGCCGTTCTGGCAAGGCTTACTTACTGTACTTACTGTTGTGAACCTATAAACCCTCTCTCTGTGAACCTATAGACCCTCTCTCTGTTTCTCTCTCTGTGAACCTATAAACCATCTCTCTGTGAACCTATAAACCCCTCTCTGTTTATCTCTCTGTGAACCTATAAACCCCTCTCTGTTTCTCTCTCTGTGAACCTATAAACCCCTCTCTGTTTCTCTCTCTGTGAACCTATAAACCCTCTCTCCGTTTCTCTCTCTGTGAACCTATAAACCCTCTCTCTGTTTCTCTCTCTGTGAACCTATAAACCCCTCTCTGTTTCTCTCTCTGTGAACCTATAAACCCTCTCTCCGTTTCTCTCTCTGTGAACCTATAAACCCTCTCTCTGTTTCTCTCTCTGTGAACCTATAAACCACTCGCTGTTTCTCTCTCTGTGAACCTATAAACCCCTCTCTGTTTCTCTCTCTGTGAACCTATAAACCCTCTCTCTGTTTCTCTCTCTGTGAACCTATAGACCCTCTCTCTGTTTCTCTCTCTGTGAACCTATAAACCCCTCTCTGTTTCTCTCTCTGTGAACCTATAAACCCCTCTCTGTTTCTCTCTCTGTGAACCTATAAACCCCTCTCTGTTTCTCTCTCTGTGAACCTATAAACCCCTCTCTGTTTCTCTCTCTGTGAACCTATAAACCCCTCTCTGTTTCTCTCTCTGTGAACCTATAAACCCCTCTCTGTTTCTCTCTCTGTGAACCTATAAACCCTCTCTCTGTTTCTCTCTATGTGAACCTATAAACCCTCTCTCTGTTTCTCTCTCTGTGAACCTATAAACCCCTCTCTGTGAACCTATAAACCTTCTCTCTGTTTCTCTCTCTGTGAACCTATAAACCCCTCTCTGTTTCTCTCTCTGTGAACCTATAAACCTTCTCTCTGTTTCTCTCTCTGTGAACCTATAAACCCTCTCTCTGTTTCTCTCTCTGTGAACCTAAAAAACCCTCTCTCTGTTCCTCTCTCTGTGAACCTATAAACCCTCTCTCTGTTTCTCTCTCTGTGAACCTATAAACCCCTCTCTGTTTCTCTCTCTGTGAACCTATAAACCCCTCTCTGTTTCTCTCTCTGTGAACCTATAAACCCTCTCTCCGTTTCTCTCTCTGTGAACCTATAAACCCTCTCTCCGTTTCTCTCTCTGTGAACCTATAAACCCCTCTCTGTTTCTCTCTCTGTGAACCTATAAACCCTCTCTCTGTTTCTCTCTCTGTGAACCTATAAACCCCTCTGTTTCTCTCTCTGTGAACCTATAAACCCCTCTCTGTTTCTCTCTCTGTGAACCTATAAACCCTCTCTCCGTTTCTCTCTCTGTGAACCTATAAACCCTCTCTCTGTTTCTCTCTCTGTGAACCTATAAACCCCTCTCTGTTTCTCTCTCTGTGAACCTATAAACCCTCTCTCCGTTTCTCTCTCTGTGAACCTATAAACCCTCTCTCCGTTTCTCTCTCTGTGAACCTATAAACCCTCTCTCTGTTTCTCTCTCTGTGAACCTATAAACCCTCTCTCCGTTTCTCTCTCTGTGAACCTATAAACCCTCTCTCTGTTTCTCTCTCTGTGAACCTATAAACCCCTCTCTGTTTCTCTCTCTGTGAACCTATAAACCCTCTCTCCGTTTCTCTCTCTGTGAACCTATAAACCGCTCTCTGTTTCTCTCTCTGTGAACCTATAAACCCCTCTCTGTTTCTCTCTCTGTGAACCTATAAACCCTCTCTCTGTTTCTCTCTCTGTGAACCTATAGACCCTCTCTCTGTTTCTCTCTCTGTGAACCTATAAACCCCTCTCTGTTTCTCTCTCTGTGAACCTATAAACCCCTCTCTGTTTCTCTCTCTGTGAACCTATAAACCCCTCTCTGTTTCTCTCTCTGTGAACCTATAAACCCCTCTCTGTTTCTCTCTCTGTGAACCTATAAACCCTCTCTCTGTTTCTCTCTCTGTAAACCTATAAACCCCTCTCTGTGAACCTATAAACCTTCTCTCTGTTTCTCTCTCTGAACCTATAAACCCCTCTCTGTTTCTCTCTCTGTGAACCTATAAACCTTCTCTCTGTTTCTCTCTCTGTGAACCTATAAACCCTCTCTCTGTTTCTCTCTCTGTGAACCTATAAACCCTCTCTCTGTTCCTCTCTCTGTGAACCTATAAACCCTCTCTCTGTTTCTCTCTCTGTGAACCTATAAACCCCTCTCTGTTTCTCTCTCTGTGAACCTATAAACCCCTCTCTGTTTCTCTCTCTGTGAACCTATAAACCCCTCTCTGTTTCTCTCTCTGTGAACCTATAAACCCCCTCTCCGTTTCTCTCTCTGTGAACCTATAAACCCTCTCTCTGTTTCTCTCTCTGTGAACCTATAAACCCCTCTCTGTTTCTCTCTCTGTGAACCTATAAACCCTCTCTCTGTTTCTCTCTCTGTGAACCTATAAACCCCTCTGTTTCTCTCTCTGTGAACCTATAAACCCCTCTCTGTTTCTCTCTCTGTGAACCTATAAACCACTCTCTGTTTCTCTCTATGTGAACCTATAAACCCCTCTCTGTTTCTCTCTCTGTGAACCTATAAACCCTCTCTCTGTTTCTCTCTCTGTGAACCTATAGACCCTCTCTCTGTTTCTCTCTCTGTGAACCTATAAACCCCTCTCTGTTTCTCTCTCTGTGAACCTATAAACCCCTCTCTGTTTCTCTCTCTGTGAACCTATAAACCCTCTCTCTGTTTCTCTCTGTGAACCTATAAACCCCTCTCTGTTTCTCTCTCTGTGAACCTATAAACCCCTCTCTGTTTCTCTCTCTGTGAATTATAAACCCTCTCTCCGTTTCTCTCTCTGTGAACCTATAAACCCTCTCTCTGTTTCTCTCTCTGTGAACCTATAAACCCTCTCTCTGTTCCTCTCTCTGTGAACCTATAAACCCTCTCTCTGTTTCTCTCTCTGTGAACCTATAAACCCCTCTCTGTTTCTCTCTCTGTGAACCTATAAACCCCTCTCTGTTTCTCTCTCTGTGAACCTATAAACCCCTCTCTGTTTCTCTCTCTGTGAACCTATAAACCCCCTCTCCGTTTCTCTCTCTGTGAACCTATAAACCCTCTCTCTGTTTCTCTCTCTGTGAACCTATAAACCCCTCTCTGTTTCTCTCTCTGTGAACCTATAAACCCTCTCTCTGTTTCTCTCTCTGTGAACCTATAAACCCCTCTGTTTCTCTCTCTGTGAACCTATAAACCCCTCTCTGTTTCTCTCTCTGTGAACCTATAAACCACTCTCTGTTTCTCTCTATGTGAACCTATAAACCCCTCTCTGTTTCTCTCTCTGTGAACCTATAAACCCTCTCTCTGTTTCTCTCTCTGTGAACCTATAGACCCTCTCTCTGTTTCTCTCTCTGTGAACCTATAAACCCCTCTCTGTTTCTCTCTCTGTGAACCTATAAACCCCTCTCTGTTTCTCTCTCTGTGAACCTATAAACCCTCTCTCTGTTTCTCTCTGTGAACCTATAAACCCCTCTCTGTTTCTCTCTCTGTGAACCTATAAACCCCTCTCTGTTTCTCTCTCTGTGAATTATAAACCCTCTCTCCGTTTCTCTCTCTGTGAACCTATAAACCCTCTCTCCGTTTCTCTCTCTGTGAACCTATAAACCCCTCTCTGTTTCTCTCTCTGTGAACCTATAAACCCTGTCTCTGTTTCTCTCTCTGTGAACCTATAAACCCCTCTCTGTTTCTCTCTCTGTGAACCTATAAACCCCTCTCTGTTTCTCTCTCTGTGAACCTATAAACCCTCTCTCCGTTTCTCTCTCTGTGAACCTATAAACCCTCTCTCTGTTTCTCTCTCTGTGAACCTATAAACCCCTCTCTGTTTCTCTCTCTGTGAACCTATAAACCCTCTCTCCGTTTCTCTCTCTGTGAACCTATAAACCCTCTCTCTGTTTCTCTCTCTGTGAACCTATAAACCACTCTCTGTTTCTCTCTCTGTGAACCATATAAACCCCTCTCTGTTTCTCTCTCTGTGAACCTATAAACCCTCTCTCTGTTTCTCTCTCTGTGAACCTATAGACCCTCTCTCTGTTTCTCTCTCTGTGAACCTATAAACCCCTCTCTGTTTCTCTCTCTGTGAACCTATAAACCCCTCTCTGTTTCTCTCTCTGTGAACCTATAAACCCCTCTCTGTTTCTCTCTCTGTGAACCTATAAACCCCTCTCTGTTTCTCTCTCTGTGAACCTATAAACCCCTCTCTGTGAACCTATAAACCTTCTCTCTGTTTCTCTCTCTGTGAACCTATAAACCCCTCTCTGTTTCTCTCTCTGTGAACCTATAAACCTTCTCTCTGTTTCTCTCTCTGTGAACCTATAAACCCTCTCTCTGTTTCTCTCTCTGTGAACCTATAAACCTTCTCTCTGTTCCTCTATCTGTGAACCTATAAACCCTCTCTCTGTTTCTCTCTCTGTGAACCTATAAACCCCTCTCTGTTTCTCTATCTGTGAACCTATAAACCCCTCTCTGTTTCTCTCTCTGTGAACCTATAAACCCTCTCTCCGTTTCTCTCTCTGTGAACCTATAAACCCTCTCTCCGTTTCTCTCTCTGTGAACCTATAAACCCCTCTCTGTTTCTCTCTCTGTGAACCTATAAACCCTCTCTCTGTTTCTCTCTCTGTGAACCTATAAACCCCTCTGTTTCTCTCTCTGTGAACCTATAAACCCCTCTCTGTTTCTCTCTCTGTGAACCTATAAACCCTCTCTCCGTTTCTCTCTCTGTGAACCTATAAACCCTCTCTCTGTTTCTCTCTCTGTGAACCTATAAACCCCTCTCTGTTTCTCTCTCTGTGAACCTATAAACCCTCTCTCCGTTTCTCTCTCTGTGAACCTATAAACCCTCTCTCCGTTTCTCTCTCTGTGAACCTATAAACCCTCTCTCTGATTCTCTCTCTGTGAACCTATAAACCCTCTCTCCGTTTCTCTCTCTGTGAACCTATAAACCCTCTCTCTGTTTCTCTCTCTGTGAACCTATAAACCCCTCTCTGTTTCTCTCTCTGTGAACCTATAAACCCTCTCTCCGTTTCTCTCTCTGTGAACCTATAAACCGCTCTCTGTTTCTCTCTCTGTGAACCTATAAACCCCTCTCTGTTTCTCTCTCTGTGAACCTATAAACCCTCTCTCTGTTTCTCTCTCTGTGAACCTATAGACCCTCTCTCTGTTTCTCTCTCTGTGAACCTATAAACCCCTCTCTGTTTCTCTCTCTGTGAACCTATAAACCCCTCTCTGTTTCTCTCTCTGTGAACCTATAAACCCCTCTCTGTTTCTCTCTCTGTGAACCTATAAACCCCTCTCTGTTTCTCTCTCTGTGAACCTATAAACCCTCTCTCTGTTTCTCTCTCTGTGAACCTATAAACCCTCTCTCCGTTTCTCTCTCTGTGAACCTATAAACCCTCTCTCTGTTTCTCTCTCTGTGAACCTATAAACCCCTCTCTGTTTCTCTCTCTGTGAACCTATAAACCTCTCTCTGTTTCTCTCTCTGTGAACCTATAAACCCTCTCTCCGTTTCTCTCTCTGTGAACCTATAAACCCTCTCTCTGTTTCTCTCTCTGTGAACCTATAAACCCCTCTCTGTTTCTCTCTCTGTGAACCTATAAACCCTCTCTCCGTTTCTCTCTCTGTGAACCTATAAACCCTCTCTCTGTTTCTCTCTCTGTGAACCTATAAACCCTCTCTCCGTTTCTCTCTCTGTGAACCTATAAACCGCTCTCTGTTTCTCTCTCTGTGAACCTATAAACCCCTCTCTGTTTCTCTCTCTGTGAACCTATAAACCCTCTCTCTGTTTCTCTCTCTGTGAACCTATAGACCCTCTCTCTGTTTCTCTCTCTGTGAACCTATAAACCCCTCTCTGTTTCTCTCTCTGTGAACCCATAAACCCCTCTCTGTTTCTCTCTCTGTGAACCTATAAACCCCTCTCTGTTTCTCTCTCTGTGAACCTATAAACCCCTCTCTGTTTCTCTCTCTGTGAACCTATAAACCCTCTCTCTGTTTCTCTCTCTGTGAACCTATAAACCCCTCTCTGTGAACCTATAAACCTTCTCTCTGTTTCTCTCTCTGAACCTATAAACCCCTCTCTGTTTCTCTCTCTGTGAACCTATAAACCTTCTCTCTGTTTCTCTCTCTGTGAACCTATAAACCCTCTCTCTGTTTCTCTCTCTGTGAACCTATAAACCCTCTCTCTGTTCCTCTCTGTGAACCTATAAACCCTCTCTCTGTTTCTCTCTCTGTGAACCTATAAACCCCTCTCTGTTTCTCTCTCTGTGAACCTATAAACCCCTCTCTGTTTCTCTCTCTGTGAACCTATAAACCCTCTCTCCGTTTCTCTCTCTGTGAACCTATAAACCCTCTCTCCGTTTCTCTCTCTGTGAACCTATAAACCCCTCTCTGTTTCTCTCTCTGTGAAACTATAAACCCTCTCTCTGTTTCTCTCTCTGTGAACCTATAAACCCCTCTGTTTCTCTCTCTGTGAACCTATAAACCCCTCTCTGTTTCTCTCTCTGTGAACCTATAAACCCTCTCTCCGTTTCTCTCTCTGTGAACCTATAAACCCCTCTCTGTTTCTCTCTCTGTGAACCTATAATCCCTCTCTCTGTTTCTCTCTCTGTGAACCTATAAACCCTCTCTCTGTTTCTCTCTCTGTGAACCTATAAACCCCTCTCTGTTTCTCTCTCTGTGAACCTATAGACCCTCTCTCTGTTTCTCTCTCTGTGAACCTATAAACCGCTCTCTGTTTCTCTCTCTGTGAACCTATAGACCCCCTCTCTGTTTCTCTCTCTGTGAACCTATTGACCCCCTCTCTGTTTCTCTCTCTGTGAACCTATAAACCCTCTCTCTGTTTCTCTCTCTGTGAACCTATAAACCACTCTCTGTTTCTCTCTATGTGAACCTATAAACCCCTCTCTGTTTCTCTCTCTGTGAACCTATAAACCCTCTCTCTGTTTCTCTCTCTGTGAACCTATAGACCCTCTCTCTGTTTCTCTCTCTGTGAACCTATAAACCCCTCTCTGTTTCTCTCTCTGTGAACCTATAAACCACTCTCTGTTTCTCTCTCTGTGAACCTATAAACCCTCTCTCTGTTTCTCTCTGTGAACCTATAAACCCCTCTCTGTTTCTCTCTCTGTGAACCTATAAACCCCTCTCTGTTTCTCTCTCTGTGAACCTATAAACCCTCTCTCCGTTTCTCTCTCTGTGAACCTGTAAACCCTCTCTCCGTTTCTCTCTCTGTGAACCTATAAACCCCTCTCTGTTTCTCTCTCTGTGAACCTATAAACCCTGTCTCTGTTTCTCTCTCTGTGAACCTATAAACCCCTCTCTGTTTCTCTCTCTGTGAACCTATAAACCCCTCTCTGTTTCTCTCTCTGTGAACCTATAAACCCTCTCTCCGTTTCTCTCTCTGTGAACCTATAAACCCTCTCTCTGTTTCTCTCTCTGTGAACCTATAAACCCCTCTCTGTTTCTCTCTCTGTGAACCTATAAACCCTCTCTCCGTTTCTCTCTCTGTGAACCTATAAACCCTCTCTCTGTTTCTCTCTCTGTGAACCTATAAACCCCTCTCTGTTTCTCTCTCTGTGAACCTATAAACCCCTCTCTGTTTCTCTCTCTGTGAACCTATAAACCCCTCTCTGTTTCTCTCTCTGTGAACCTATAAACCCCTCTCTGTTTCTCTCTCTGTGAACCTATAAACCCTCTCTCTGTTTCTCTCTATGTGAACCTATAAACCCTCTCTCTGTTTCTCTCTCTGTGAACCTATAAACCCTCTCTGTTTCTCTCTCTGTGAACCTATAAACCCCTCTCTGTTTCTCTCTCTGTGAACCTATAAACCCTCTCTCTGTTTCTCTCTCTGTGAACCTATAAACCCTCTCTCCGTTTCTCTCTCTGTGAACCTATAAACCCTCTCTCCGTTTCTCTCTCTGTGAACCTATAAACCTTCTCTCTGTTTCTCTCTCTGTGAACCTATAAACCCCTCTCTGTTTCTCTCTCTGTGAACCTATAAACCTTCTCTCTGTTTCTCTCTCTGTGAACCTATAAACCCTCTCTCTGTTTCTCTCTCTGTGAACCTATAAACCCTCTCTCTGTTCCTCTCTCTGTGAACCTATAAACCCTCTCTCTGTTTCTCTCTCTGTGAACCTATAAACCCCTCTCTGTTTCTCTCTCTGTGAACCTATAAACCCCTCTCTGTTTCTCTCTCTGTGAACCTATAAACCCTCTCTCCGTTTCTCTCTCTGTGAACCTATAAACCCTCTCTCCGTTTCTCTCTCTGTGAACCTATAAACCCCTCTCTGTTTCTCTCTCTGTGAACCTATAGACCCTCTCTCTGTTTCTCTCTCTGTGAACCTATAAACCCCTCTCTGTTTCTCTCTCTGTGAACCTATAAACCCCTCTCTGTTTCTCTCTCTGTGAACCTATAAACCCCTCTCTGTTTCTCTCTCTGTGAACCTATAAACCCTCTCTCTGTTTCTCTCTCTGTGAACCTATAAACCCCCTCTCCGTTTCTCTCTCTGTGAACCTATAAACCTTCTCTCTGTTTCTCTCTCTATGAACCTATAAACCCTCTCTCTGTTTCTCTCTCTGTGAACCTATAAACCCTCTCTCCGTTTCTCTCTCTGTGAACCTATAAACCCTCTCTCTGTTTCTCTCTCTGTGAACCTATAAACCCTCTCTCTGTTTCTCTCTCTGTGAACCTATAAACCCTCTCTCTGTTTCTCTCTCTCGGAACCTATAAACCCTCTCTCTGCCTCTCCCTCTCCATGATTCTCTCTGCTTCTCTCTCTCTCTCTCATCACTTGGATGTCCGGCTGCTTTGCATATTGATGATAACCTGACCTTCCTCCAGTCCTTGCCTGGCCAGCGTCAATCAACTTATACATTTGACATTTTGTCTCATTGAGCAGGTACTCTTATCCAGAGCGATTTACAGGAGCAATTAGGGTTAAGTGCCTTGCTCAAGGGCACATCGACATATTTTTCACCAACCAGCAACCTTTCAGTTACAGGCCCAACACTCTTAAATACCAGGTTACCTGCCGCCCCGTTCCACTTATCAAAGGAACCATTTAGCACCGCACACCCCTCCCATTATGGATTACTACTAGCAATTACAGAACATTACAGAGCACTCATAATGTACTAGGAAGTGCCATAATTGGGATTCTTACAGTTTGTCCATTCACAAACGTTGATTGGTTGAGGTAAGTGTTACAGTGTCACAATGGTCATATTTATGGTTGCAAATGGAGAGTGCAGTGGCTTGTGAAAGTATTCACCCCCTTGGCATTTTTACTATTTTGCTGCCTTACAACCTCAAATTAAAAATGATTTTTGGGGGGTTTGTATAATTTGATGTACACAACATGTCTACCACTTTGAAGATGCAAAATTGTGAAACAAAGAAGAAATAAGACAAAAAAACAGAACTTGAGCATACATAACTATTCACCCCCTCAAAGTCAATACTTTGTAGAGCCACCTTTTACAGCAATTACAGCTTGGAGTATGTCTCTATAAGCTTGGCACATCTAGCCACTGGGATTTTGTGCAGTTTGCAACTGCACATTGGGACAAAGACCGTACTTTTTCATGAGGATGGAAAATGATGTGGATATATTGAAGCAACATCTCAAGACATCAGGCAGGAAGTTAAAGCTTGGTCGCAAATGGGTCTTCCAAATGGACAATGACCCCAAGCATACTTCCAAAGTTGTGTCAAAATGGCTTTAGGACAACAAAGTCAAGGTATTGGTGTGGCCATCACAAAGCTCTGACCTCAATCCCATAGAAAAGTTGTGGGCAGAAATGAAAAAGCATGTGCGAGCAAGGAGGCCTACAAACCTGACTCAGTTACACCAGCTCTGTCAGGAGGAATGGGCCAAAATTCACCCAAACTATTGTGGGAAGCTTGTGGAAAGCTACCCAGAACATTTGACCTAAGTTAAACAATTTAAAGGCAATGCTACCAAATACTAATTGAGTGTATGCAAACCTCTGACCCACTTTCATGTGATGAAAGAAATAAAAGCTGAAATAAATCATTCTCTCTACTATTATTCTGACATTTCACATTCTTAAAATAAAGTGGTGATCCTAGCTGACATACGACAGTGAATCTTTACTATGATTAAATGTCAGGAATTGTGAAAAACTGAGTTTAAATGTATTTGGCTAAGGTGTATGTAAACTTCTGACTTCAACTGTATTTACTCCATCCCTTTCTCTCTCTCGGTCTTTCTAACCTTCTTTCCATCACACATACATACCATGTCAGTTTAGTGTGTGTGTGTGGGGGGAGAGAGAGGCCCTGATAAATGTGGAATCAGAAAGATCAAAGCCTGCAGAAGCAGAGAGGAGTTGAGGAGAGATCAGTCCTGCGTGCGCGCATGTGTGTGCAGTATTCTGATTCATCTCTTTGGGATGCTGTGTGAAGTCTGGTGGTTGGGTCCTTCTGCGCCCTTAGATGTAAATCTGTGTGTGTGTGTGTGTGTGTAAATCTGTGTGTGTGTATGGATGTCCATGCACAACTGTGTTTGGGTAGAAGCTGGGTAAGACACTTCTGAAATCATACAGAAAAACCTCTTGAGTTTGTGTGTTGACAATCTCCTGGCACACAGATGGATGATGAGAATAAGGATGTGTGTGTGTGTGTTGACAATCCCCTGGCACACAGATGGATGATGAGAATAAGGATGTGTGTGTGTGTTGACAATCCCCTGGCACACAGATGGATGATGAGAATAAGGATGTGTGTGTGTGTGACTGTTTGACAATATACAGTGCCTTTGGAAAGTGCTTTAATAACTAAACGCAACATAATACAAAACAAGAAAAACGAACAACGCAGACATGAAAATGAAACAGAAACAAACCAAAGGGGGGTGACATTGAGAGGGAAGAAACCAAAGGGAGGGACATTGAGAGGGAAGGAACCAAAGGGAGGGACATTGAGAGGGAAGGAACCAAAGGGGGTGACATTGAGAGGGAAGGAACCAAAGGGGGTGACATTGAGAGGGAAGAAACCAAAGGGAGGGACATTGAGAGGGAAGGAACCAAAGGGAGGGACATTGAGAGGGAAGGAACCAAAGGGGGTGACATTGAGAGGGAAGGAACCAAAGGGGGGTGACATTGAGAGGGAAGGAACCAAAGGGGGTGGCATTGAGAGGGAAGAAACCAAAGGGAGGGACATTGAGAGGGAAGGAACCAAAGGGGGTGACATTGAGAGGGAAGGAACCAAAGGGGGTGACATTGAGAGGGAAGGAACCAAAGGGGGGTGACATTGAGAGGGAAGGAACCAAAGGGGGTGACATTGAGAGGGAAGAAACCAAAGGGAGGGACATTGAGAGGGAAGGAACCAAAGGGGGTGACATTGAGAGGGAAGGAACCAAAGGGGGTGACATTGAGAGGGAAGGAACCAAAGGGAGGGACATTGAGAGGGAAGGAACCAAAGGGGGTGACATTTAGAGGGAAGGAACCAAAGGGAGGGACATTGAGAGGGAAGGAACCAAAGGGGGTGACATTGAGAGGGAAGGAACCAAAGGGAGGGACATTGAGAGGGAAGGAACCAAAGGGGGTGACATTGAGAGGGAAGAAACCAAAAGGGGGTGACATTGAGAGGGAAGAAACCAAAGGGGTGACATTGAGAGGGAAGGAACCAAAGGGGGTGACATTGAGAGGGAAGGAACCAAAGGGAGGGACATTGAGAGGGAAGGAACCAAAGGGGGTGACATTGAGAGGGAAGAAACCAAAGGGAGGGACATTGAGAGGGAAGAAACCAAAGGGAGGGACATTGAGAGGGAAGGAACCAAAGGGAGGGACATTGAGAGGGAAGGAACCAAAGGGGGTGACATTGAGAGGGAAGGAACCAAAGGGGGGTGACATTGAGAGGGAAGGAACCAAAGGGAGGGACATTGAGAGGGAAGGAACCAAAGGGGGTGACATTGAGAGGGAAGGAACCAAAGGGGGTGACATTGAGAGGGAAGGAACCAAAGGGGGGTGACATTGAGAGGGAAGGAACCAAAGGGGGTGACATTGAGAGGGAAGAAACCAAAGGGAGGGACATTGAGAGGGAAGGAACCAAAGGGGGTGACATTGAGAGGGAAGGAACCAAAGGGGGTGACATTGAGAGGGAAGGAACCAAAGGGAGGGACATTGAGAGGGAAGGAACCAAAGGGGGTGACATTGAGAGGGAAGGAACCAAAGGGAGGGACATTGAGAGGGAAGGAACCAAAGGGGGTGACATTGAGAGGGAAGGAACCAAAGGGAGGGACATTGAGAGGGAAGGAACCAAAGGGGGTGACATTGAGAGGGAAGGAACCAAAGGGGGTGACATTGAGAGGGAAGGGTAGAGGTGGTGTGTGTGTACCCTAGGGTAGAGGTGGTGCGTGTACCCTAGGGTAGAGGTGGTGTGTGTACCCTAGGGTAGAGGTGGTGTGTGTGTGTGTGTACCCTAGGGTAGAGGTGTTGTGTGTACCCTAGGGTAGAGGTGGTATGTGTACCCTAGGGTAGAGGTGGTGTGTGTGTGTACCCTAGGGTAGAGGTGGTATGTGTACCCTAGGGTAGAGGTGGTGTGTGTACCCTAGGGTAGAGGTGGTGTGTGTGTGTGTACCCTAGGGTAGAGGTGGTGTGTGTACCCTAGGGTAGAGGTGGCGTGTGTGTGTTCCCTAGGGTAGAGGTGGTGTGTGTGTGTTCCCTATGGTAGAGATGGTTTGTGTACCCTAGCGTAGTGGTGGTGTGTGTACCCTAGGGTAGAGGTGGTGTGTGTGTGTGTACCCTAGGTTAGAGGTGGTGTGTGTGTGTACCCTAGGGTAGAGGTGGTGTGTGTGTGTGTACCCTAGGGTAGAGATGGTGTGTGTACCCTAGGGTAGAGGTGATGTGTGCACCCTAGGGTAGAGGTGATGTGTGTGTGTACCCTAGGGTACAGATGGTGTGTGTGTGTGTGTACCCTAGGGTAGAGATGGTGTGTGTGTGTGTACCCTAGGGTAGAGGTGGTGTGTGTGTGTGTACCCTAGGGTAGAGGTGTTGTGTGTACCCTAGGGTAGAGGTGGTGTGTGTGTACCCTAGGGTAGAGGTGGTGTGTGTGTGTTTCCTAGGGTAGAGGTGGTGTGTGTGTGTGTACCCTAGGGTAGAGGTGGTGTGTGTACCCTAGGGTAGAGGTGGTGTGTGTGTGTTCCCTAGGGTAGAGGTGGTGTGTGTACCCTAGGGTAGAGGTGGTGTGTGTGTGTGTACCCTAGGGTAGAGGTGGTGTGTGTGTGTGTACCCTAGGGTAGAGGTGGTGTGTGTACCCTACGGTAGAGATGGTGTGTGTGTGTACCCTAGGGTAGAGATGGTGTGTGTGTGTGTACCCTAGGGTAGAGATGGTGTGTGTGTGTGTACCCTAGGGTAGAGATGGTGTGTGTGTGTGTGTGTACCCTAGGGTAGAGATGGTGTGTGTGTGTGTACCCTAGGGTAGAGGTGGTGTGTGTGTGTGTGTGTGCCCTAGGGTAGAGATGGTGTGTGTGTGTGTGTACCCTAGGGTAGAGGTGGTGTGTGTGTGTGTGTACCCTAGGGTAGAGATGGTGTGTGTGTACCCTAGGGTAGAGATGGTGTGTGTACCCTAGGGTAGAGATGGTGTGTGTGTACACTAGGGTAGAGATGGTGTGTGTACCCTAGGGTAGAGATGGTGTGTGTGTACCCTAGGGTAGAGATGGTGTGTGTGTACCCTCGGGTAGAGATGGTGTGTGTGTACCCTAGGGTAGAGATGGTGTGTGTGTACCCTAGGGTAGAGATGGTGTGTGTGTACCCTAGGGTAGAGATGGTGTGTGTGTACCCTAGGGTAGAGATGGTGTGTGTGTACCCTAGGGTAGAGATGGTGTGTGTGTACCCTAGGGTAGAGATGGTGTGTGTGTACACTAGGGTAGAGATGGTGTGTGTGTACCCTAGGGTAGAGATGGTGTGTGTGTACCCTAGGGTAGAGATGGTGTGTGTGTACACTAGGGTAGAGATGGTGTGTGTGTACCCTAGGGTAGAGATGGTGTGTGTGTACACTAGGGTAGAGATGGTGTGTGTGTACCCTAGGGTAGAGATGGTGTGTGTGTACCCTAGGGTAGAGATGGTGTGTGTGTACACTAGGGTAGAGATGGTGTGTGTGTACCCTAGGGTAGAGATGGTGTGTGTGTACACTAGGGTAGAGATGGTGTGTGTGTACCCTAGGGTAGAGATGGTGTGTGTGTACCCTAGGGTAGAGATGGTGTGTGTACCCTAGGGTAGAGGTGGTGTGTGTGTACCCTAGGGTAGAGGTGGTGTGTGTACCCTAGGGTAGAGGTGGTGTGTGTGTACACTAGGGTAGAGATGGTGTGTGTGTACCCTAGGGTAGAGAGGTCTAGCCTTCAATAAGAACCCTGATGCCTCCAGTCTGACTTCTCAGATTGAGCTCTAATGTGTGTTGTCTCTCTCTTTCTTTCTTTCTCCCTCTCTCTCTTTCTGTCTCGCTCTCTCTGGCAGGGGCAATATTTAAACAACTGTAGCTATACATTTTAGCAGTATATGTGTGGCTTGGAGTGATTTATACAGGTATTTACTCTAAATACCAATCATTTGTAGATAAATCATTTGGTCCCAGATCTGTTTGTGATCTTGCTGTCAAGCCAAACATTGTTTATTCCCAATGTGATATTTTCCCATAAAACTCTCAACTTTCATATAAAATATCAGACACACAACTATATACTTGTGTATATATATATATGTATATATATGTTTATTACATCTTTTTCAATTATTGTATTTTCAAGGTGAAACATTTGACACATAGTTGCAGACTGAATGTGAACTTACCTCGTTGAATAGTCATTAAGTTATTGAATCCTTCAGCTGTTGAAGGCTGTTTTCGTTGCCTGTTATTGAATCCTTCAGCTGTTGAAGGCTGTTTTCAGTTATTGAAATCCTTCAGCTGTTGTTATTGAATCCTTCAGCTGTTGAAGGCTGTTTTTGTTGCCAGTTATTGAATCCTTCAGCTGTTGAAGGCTGTTTTCGTTGCCAGTTATTGAATCCTTCAGCTGTTGAAGGCTGTTTTTGTTGCCAGTTATTGAATCCTTCAGCTGTTGAAGGCTGTTTTTGTTGCCAGTTATTGAATCCTTCAGCTGTTGAAGGCTGTTTTTGTCGCCAGCCTAAAACCCAGCAGACAATGTAGCTGTAGCTTAAACCACACAGAAACCTACATTGTATGCTAGGTCCAGGACCAAGCAAAGATGTCTCATCAGCTGTCACACACACACACACACACACACACACACACACACACACACACACACACACACACACACACACACACACACACACACACACACACACACACACACACACACACACACACACACACACCCACACAAACACACCCGCACCCACCCACGCACAGAGTTATGTGGCATTTCATCTGTTCTCCATTGAGTGATTTCTAGGGAAACTGCAGGCATCACATCCTAAACAATGTTCTCCTCTCTTAAAGGCTCTGTTCTGTTGTGTGCCTGACATGTTTTTCTCTTTTCTACGGGCCGCCAGTCAACATCTTTTAGAGAACAGCACAATTCATTAAAGAATACCAAGGACCCTTTGAATGGCTCACCACCAAGGACGCTACAGCGGGAGAAGAGATTTGACAGGAGAGGAGAGAAAAGGAAGAGATTAAAAAGAGAAGAGGCAGAAAGAAAATAATCTGAAATAAAGCCCTGGCAGGCACAGAGAGATTCTTAGGATGTAACCCCCCCATCTGATAACATACTAGCCAATCAGAGAGGAATGAAATGTGCAATTAACCACTAGGCAGGAAGTAGGAGGCGTGTCTTCAGAGACCCAGTAGCCAGATGTAGCTGCTGATCATTATACAGGATCTACACTGCCTACTGAGCAACTGACCAACACGCTAATTCAGAGTGAATGAATGGAGGAGAGGGACTGGGTCACAGATAGAGGATACACGTAGATGACTTTGCTGCGTGGAAGAATCTTCAGAATCTTCATCATGATCATCATTAGGTCATTGGATCCATTCTGGTTAGAGAGAGGGAGACAGATAAAGAGAGAGAGATGGTCATTATTGGGTAAGGAAGCATAAGGTAACATTTACTGCAGCTAGTAAGAGAGATGAGATGAGGAAGGGGAGTAGGAGGGGAGAGGTAGGAGAAGAAACAAGGGGAGAGGATGGGGTGAGGAGAGGGGAAGGAGAGGAGAAGAAGAGGAGAAGGAAGAGGAGAAGAGTGAGGAGGGAGAGGGAGTAGAGGAAACAAGGGGAGAGGATGGGGTGAGGAGAGGGGAAGGAGAGGAGAGAGAAAGGGGAAGGGTGGGGTGAGGAGAGGGGAAGGAAGAGGAGAAGGGTGAGGAAGGAGAGGGGGGAGAGGAAACAAGGGGAGAGGATGGGGTGAGGAGAGGGGTGGGGTGAAGGGCGAGGGAGGAGAGGAAACAAGGGTTAGAGGATGGGGTGAGGAGAGGGGTGGGGTGAAGGGCGAGGGAGGAGAGGAAACAAGGGTTAGAGGATGGGGTGAGGAGAGGAGAGGGGAAGGAGAAGAATGAGGAGGGAGAGGAAACAAGGGGAGAGGATGGGGTGAAGAGAGGGGAGGGGTGAAGGGTGAGGAGAGGAAACAAGGGGAGAGGATGGGGTGAGGAGAGGGGAGAGAGAAGAAGGAAGAGGAGAAGAGTGAGGAGGGAGAAGGAGTAGAGGAAACAAGGGGAGAGGATAAGGTGAGGAGAGGGGAAGGGTGGGGTGAAGGGAGAGGGAGGAGAGGAAACAAGGGTTAGAGGAGAGGGTGAGGAGAGGAGAGAGAAAGGGGAAGGGTGGGGTGAGGAGAGGGGAAGGAAGAGGAGAAGGAAGGAGAGGGGGAGAGGAAACAAGGGGAGAGGATGGGGAGAGGAGAGGGGAAGGAAGAGGAGAAGAGTGAGGAAGGGGAGAGGAGAGGAGAAGGAAGAGGAGAAGAGTGAGGAAGGGGAGAGGAGAGGAGAGGGGAAGGAAGAGTGAGGAGGGAGAGGGAGTAGAGGAAACAAGGGGAGAAGATGGGGTGAGGAGAGGGGTGGGGTGAAGGGCGAGGGAGGTGAGGAACAAGGGTTAGAGGATGGGGTGAGGAGAGGAGAGGGGAAGGAAGAGGAGAAGAGTGAGGAGGGAGAGGGAGTAGAGGAAACAAGGGGAGAGGATAAGGTGAGGAGAGGGGATGAGAGGGGAAGGAAGAGGAGGAGGGAGAGAGAGAGAACAGATGTAGAGAGGAGAGGATGGGCTGAGGAGAGGAGAGGGTGAGGAGAGGGGATGAGAGGGGAAGGAAGAGGAGGAGGGAGAGAGAACAGATGTAGAGAGGAGAGGATGGGCTGAGGGGAGAGGGGAAGCATAGCCTATGGGAATTATCTTTGTATGGCCATCTCTAAGCGTGGTATTATCAGTTGCAGATTGGGTTAGAGGATGGGTTAGAGGAGAGGAGGAGGGAGAGAGAACAGACATAGAGAGGAATTATCTTTGTATGGCCATCTCTAAGCGTGGCATTATCAGTTGCAGATTCCTGTCATTCCTTCCCATTAGGCCCGGGGCAACTGGAGGCAGCAGCCCACAATGGCTCCGATGCAACACTCATGGGGCTTGCATTCTCTCTCTCAGGGAGATACTTCCTCTAGGCACTTTGTTCTAGGCACTAACCTCTCCAAATCCTTACCTGAACCATTAGATAATCACTCCTCCACTGATCTAGGATCAGCTTACCCTGCCTGAATCCCATTAAAAAGTAATATAGGGACAAATGTGTTATCATGGCAGTTATCTACTGTATACCTCCTTTAGAGAACGAGTTACCCCCTAATGGACGGAGAGAGGGAGGAGAGGACATGGGAATGGAGTGATAGAGAGTAGAGGAGGGATAAATGGAGAGGCAGATGAAAAGAACGAGAGGAGGAATGGAGGAACGGTGGAATGGAGAGATGGAGGAATAGAGGAATGATGGAATGGAGGGATGGATGAATGCACACTGAGCGAAAATAGGGAGGAAAGAAGGGAATAGAGGGCCGGATGGTTAGATGGAGGGTAGGTATGCAAGCTGGGCTTTCCCTCGTCACGTGTCCAGTTGGGCCTCTGCATAGCTGAAGCCTCATGACCATATTGATCAAACATAGCAGCCTAGTACTCTACCAGCTGATGCTCACTTGACTCCAATTTCTCCTTATTAAGGGAAAGTCTCTCTCTCTCTCTCGTTCTACTCTCTTGGATTCTAGCATTCTGTCTGATGAGCTTCAGCACTATGGCCTGTCTCTCTTTCTGTCTCTCTTTTTCTCCCTCTCGCTGCATGTCTCTCTCTCTTCCTCTCTCAATTCAATTCAAGGGGCTTTATTGGCATGGAAAACACATGTTAACATTGCCAATGCAAGTGAAGTAGATAACATACAAAAGTGAAATAAACAATACAAATGAACAGTAAACACTACACTCACATAAGTTCCAAAAGAACAAAGACATTTCAAATGTAATATTATGTGTTGTAATGATGTGCAAATAGTTAAAAGTACAAAAGGGAAAATAAATAAACATAAATATGGGTTGTATTTACAATGTTGTTTGTTATTCACTGGTTGTTCTTTTGTTGTGGCAACAGGTCACAAATCTTGCTGTTGTGGTATTTCACCCAGTAGATATGGGAGTTTATCAAAATCAGGTTTGTTTTGTTAATTTCTTTGTGGGTCTGTGTCTCTAATATGGTCATATGTTTGGCAGGAGGTTAGGAAATGCAGCTCAGTTTCCACCTAATTTTGTCAGCAGTGTGCACATAGCCTGTCTTCTCTTGAGAGCCATGTCTGCCTACGGCGACCTTTCTCAATAGCAAGGCTATGCTCACTGAGTCTGTACATAGTCAAAGCTTTTCTCTCTCTCTCTCTCTCTCTCTCATTGTGTGGTCCCGGAGTGTTTTGTCTGGCTTTGAGTGTTGCCATGGTGATGGCGTTCCGTGCAATTGAGTCCCATGACAAGACTGACGTAGGAGTAGCAGTGTTGAGTGAGAAAGAGACAGGCGTTGAATGTCTTTTATTTAGTCAATGACATGGGCCAAACTTCAATATTTTATCTTGTCAATCGTTGGACCAAGACGCAGCGCGATATGAGTTCCACATACTTTATTAATTAGTGAAACTTAACAAAACAATAAACAAACCGTGACTACAGAGGTGCTACGTGCACTAACTCCTAACAATATCCCATAACACACAGGTGGGAAAATGCTACTTAAGTATGATTCCCAATTAGAGACAACGATAGCCAGCTGCCTCTAATTGGGAATCATACCAAAACACCAACATAGAAAACCAAACTAGAACACCACAAAGAAAATATAAACTAGACTAAACCCCTACTCATGCACTGACCTACTCTACCATAGAAAATAAAGGTCAGGACGGTGACATCAATGACATGGGCCAAACTTCTCAGTATATTATCTAGTCAATGACATGGGCCAAACTTCTCAGTATATTATCTAGTCAATGACATGGGCCAAACTTCTCAAACTTCTCAGTATATTATCTAGTCAATGACATGGGCCAAACTTCCAAACTTCTGACAGTATATTATCTAGTCAATGACATGGGCCAAACTTCTCAATATATTATCTAGTCAATGACATGGGCCAAACTTCTCAATATATTATCTAGTCAATGACATGGGCCAAACTTCTCAGTATATTATCTAGTCAATGACATGGGCCAAACTTCTCAATATATTATCTAGTCAATGACATGGGCCAAACTTCTCAATATATTATCTAGTCAATGACATGGGCCAAACTTCTCAATATATTATCTAGTCAATGACATGGGCCAAACTTCTGTCTTTTATCTAGTCAATGACATGGGCCAAACTTCTCAGTATTTTATCTAGTCAATGACATGGGCCAAACTTCTCAATATATTATCTAGTCAATGACATGGGCCAAACTTCTGTCTTTTATCTAGTCAATGACATGGGCCAAACTTCTGTCTTTTATCTAGTCAATGACAAGGGCCAAACTTCTGTCTTTTCTCTAGTCAATGACATGGGCCAAACTTCTCAATATATTATCTAGTCAATGACATGGGCCAAACTTCTGTCTTTTCTCTAGTCAATGACATGGGCCAAACTTCTCAATATATTATCTAGTCAATGACATGGGCCAAACTTCTCAATATATTATCTAGTCAATGACATGGGCCAAACTTCTGTCTTTTCTCTAGTCAATGACACGTATCGTTTATGCACATGCTCATCAGTTCTGATGATATTGTCACTTCTGTCCTTTCTAGCGTGGCCATCTAGAAACTACTGGGCAGTGCTGTGTGTGATAGGGTGGCAGGAATGGGCGGGGTGATGGAGCATAGCCTGGGGATGTGGCGAGGAATGCACTTCCTGGATCCGCATGAATGAACTGTGAGGGACCCGGGACATTGCACACAGAGGGGATAAGGGGGGTTATAAAGAGAGTGATGGAGGATTGAGAGAGAGGAGGGGACAGCACTACAGAACTAGGGTTGTCAATCAATCTATCAATCCATGAATTACCCAAGCAAACTATAAAGCACTATAGAGCTACACAGCAGGGTTGGGGTCAATTTAGTGATACAACATGTTTTGAATGAAGGAAGAGAACATTACCCGTAGACATGGAGGGACCCGTGTAGTGGTCGTTCAGGGGAGTATGGCGTCTTCAGAGTGAAGAGAACATTACCCGTAGACATGGAGGGACCAGTGTAGTGGTCGTTCAGGGGAGTATGGCGTCTTCAGAGTGAAGAGAACATTACCCGTAGACATGGAGGGACCAGTGTAGTGGTCGTTCAGGGGAGTATGGCGTCTTCAGAGTGAAGAGAACATTACCCGTAGACATGGAGGGACCAGTGTAGTGGTCGTTCAGGGGAGTATGGCGTCTTCAGAGTGAAGAGAACATTACCCGTAGACATGGAGGGACCAGTGTAGTGGTCGTTCAGGGGAGTATGGCGTCTTCAGAGTGAAGAGAACATTACCCGTAGACATGGAGGGACCAGTGTAGTGGTCGTTCAGGGGAGTATGGCGTCTTCAGAGTGAAGAGAACATTACCCGTAGACATGGAGGGACCAGTGTAGTGGTCGTTCAGGGGAGTATGGCGTCTTCAGAGTGAAGAGAACATTACCCGTAGACATGGAGGGACCAGTGTAGTGGTCGTTCAGGGGAGTATGGCGTCTTCAGAGTGAAGAGAACATTACCCGTAGACATGGAGGGACCAGTGTAGTGGTCGTTCAGGGGAGTATGGCGTCTTCAGAGTGAAGAGAACATTACCCGTAGACATGGAGGGACCAGTGTAGTGGTCGTTCAGGGGAGTATGGCGTCTTCAGAGTGAAGAGAACATTACCCGTAGACATGGAGGGACCAGTGTAGTGGTCGTTCAGGGGAGTATGGCGTCTTCAGAGTGAAGAGAACATTACCCGTAGACATGGAGGGACCAGTGTAGTGGTCGTTCAGGGGAGTATGGCGTCTTCAGAGTGAAGAGAACATTACCCGTAGACATGGAGGGACCAGTGTAGTGGTCGTTCAGGGGAGTATGGCGTCTTCAGAGTGAAGAGAACATTACCCGTAGACATGGAGGGACCAGTGTAGTGGTCGTTCAGGGGAGTATGGCGTCTTCAGAGTGAAGAGAACATTACCCGTAGACATGGAGGGACCAGTGTAGTGGTCGTTCAGGGGTGTATGGCGTCTTCAGAGTGAAGAGAACATTACCCGTAGACATGGAGGGACCCGTGTAGTGGTCGTTCAGGGGAGTATGGCGTCTTCAGAGTGAAGAGAACATTACCCGTAGACATGGAGGGACCAGTGTAGTGGTCGTTCAGGGGAGTATGGCGTCTTCAGAGTGAAGAGAACATTACCCGTAGACATGGAGGGACCAGTGTAGTGGTCGTTCAGGGGAGTATGGCGTCTTCAGAGTGAAGAGAACATTACCCGTAGACATGGAGGGACCAGTGTAGTGGTCGTTCAGGGGAGTATGGCGTCTTCAGAGTGAAGAGAACATTACCCGTAGACATGGAGGGACCAGTGTAGTGGTCGTTCAGGGGAGTATGGCGTCTTCAGAGTGAAGAGAACATTACCCGTAGACATGGAGGGACCAGTGTAGTGGTCGTTCAGGGGAGTATGGCGTCTTCAGAGTGAAGAGAACATTACCCGTAGACATGGAGGGACCAGTGTAGTGGTCGTTCAGGGGAGTATGGCGTCTTCAGAGTGCCACGTGCTGATACGAGCATGGTTAGTCTAGTGGCTTGGTACACACACACACACACACACACACACACACACACACACACACACACACACACACACACACACACACACACACACACACACACACACACACACACACACACACACACACACACACACACGACTGCTCTGACACTTGCTAACACACAACACAACAGATCAGGTGTGATCATAACTTGACCAAGACATACGGTGGCGTGCAAACCCATGAAAACGTGTGTATTATATGATTGTGTGTGTAATGGCAACAGCCCTAAACCAGTTAGACTCAGTTTACATGGTCAGTGGTAAGCTGATACGTTCCACTCTCCCTCTCTCTCTGATCTGCTTCTCTCCATCCATTGATGATGCTTTGTTTGTTTGTTTATTTGTTTGTTTGTTTGTTTGTTTGTTTGTTTGTTTGTGAGTGCGTGCGTGTGATTCTGCCAGTGTGGTAGATCAGAAAGGGTCAAGTGTGTGTAAAGGGATGGGTTATTTCCAGTGAAACCCAGAACAGTACGGATGAGAGGGACACAAGTCTTATTGACCAGAACAAGGTCAATGAAAGCACAGTCACACCATACAGACAGATCCCTTTCTATTCACACAGACCTACACTAGTCCAGGTTCCAGTGACCAAATCAAACCTACAACACTTTAAGAATCCTGAAAGCTAGCAAGCATCCAAAACCAACATGATCCTACAGTAGGCAAAAACAGGTTTATATAGAACACAGTATAAATGTAACAGTTTAGCTTCCGTCCCTGTCCTCGCCCCTACCTGGGCTCGAACCAGAGACCCTCTGCACATATCAACAACTGACCCTTGAAGCATCGTTACCCATCGCTCCACAAAAGCCACGGCCCGTGCAAAGCAAGGGGAACAACTACTTCAAGGTCTCAGAGCAAGGGGAACAACTAATTCAAGGTCTCAGAGCAAGGGGAACAACTACTTCAAGGTCTCAGAGCAAGGGGAACAACCACTTCAAGGTCTCAGAGCAAGGGGAACAACTACTTCAAGGTCTCAGAGCAAGGGGAACAACTACTTCAAGGTCTCAGAGCAAGGGGAACAACTACTTCAAGGTCTCAGAGCAAGGGGAACAACTACTTCAAGGTCTCAGAGCAAGGGGAACAACTACTTCAAGGTCTCAGAGCAAGGGGAACAACTACTTCAAGGTCTCAGAGCAAGGGGAACAACTACCGACAGTAGTTGTGTAGGGTGTGTTAGTTGGGACGACAGTGGATGTGTGTAGGGTGTGTTAGTTGGGACGACAGTGGGTGTGTGTAGGGTGTGTTAGTTGAGACGACAGTGGGTGTGTGTAGGGTGTGTTAGTTGAGACGACAGTGGGTGTGTGTAGGGTGTGTTAGTTGGGACGACAGTGGGTGTGTGTAGGGTGTGTTAGTTGAGACGACAGTGGGTGTGTGTAGGGTGTGTTAGTTGGGATGACAGTGGGTGTGTGTAGGGTGTGTTAGTTGGGAGGACAGTGGGTGTGTGTAGGGTGTGTTAGTTGAGACGACAGTGGGTGTGTTAGTTGGGACGACAGTGGGTGTGTTAGTTGGGACGACAGTGGGTGTGTTAGTTGGGACGACAGTGGGTGTGTTAGTTGGGACGACAGTGGGTGTGTTAGTTGGGACGACAGTGGGTGTGTTAGTTGGGACGACAGTGGGTGTGTTAGTTGGGACGACAGTGGGTGTGTGTAGGGTGTGTTAGTTGAGACGACAGTGGGTGTGTTAGTTGAGACGACAGTGGGTGTGTGTAGGGTGTGTTAGTTGAGACGACAGTGGGTGTGTTAGTTGGGACGACAGGCCCCAGAATCTTTATTTCTATGATTTCCTCTTTTCATCCATAGTTGAGAGACGGGTCCATAAATACCCCTTAGTCTGCAGCACCTCACTCTCTGGTCCTCTTTCAGCACCAACTACCATGTCATTCTTTCAGAGCATCGGCCAATCAGATACTAGTCCTCAGCTTCAACGTGTTCAGATCTGGAGAGTCTGACCTGAGGAACCGTCCAACCACAGAGGGGAAAGCCAGCAGCTCCAATTAGCCATTTCCTGATCTATGGAGACATGGCACATCAAAGGTCCCTGCCACCAATTTCCCACAACCTTCCCAATCCCAGAGTATTCCCATTGTATTAGATACAGTTCCCAGCTCCCCCATCTCTCTCTCTCTTACACTGCCCCATAGAGACGTAACAGCACACACTTCCCTACTGATGTTTAAAAAAAAACATTTAACAGGGGAGCCCGAACACAGTCCAGAAATTATGCAATCGAGATTTCCACATTTAGGAACTTTGGGAGGGGTCAGTACAGCCTGAGTGCAATGGCTGAGCCTCGCCCTGGGTGAACCGCCTTCTTGATCACGGTATCTCTCTTGCCAGGTTAGTATGATCCTTGCCAGGTTAGTATGATCCTTGCCAGGTTAGTATGATCCTTGCCAGGTTAGTATGATCCTTGCCAGGTTAGTATGATCCTACTACTGTAGTGATTGTTATCCATAGAGGGTGTGTTGGTGTAAAACCTGTTAAAGAAATGAACAACGTAAAGCCACGCCTTCAGGCACCTTCAGGCACCTTTCAGAAGGTGAACTCTATATCAGAGACAGACACACATTCTACCTTCCTTAAACTTTCCGCAGACTTCATTCTAACCTGAATAGCTGACTGACTGGCCATACATACATTTCCAGTCAATTGATGAGAGTTCCCATAGTAGCAATATCAG
>NC_092149.1:79748053-79855553 GCF_045791955.1 Oncorhynchus clarkii lewisi
AAAACCAGACAGATAGACTGGGGGAGAGAGAGAACCAGACAGATGGACTGGGGAGTGAGAGAACCAGACAGATGGACTGGGGAGAGAGAAAACCAGACAGTTGGACTGGGAAGTGAGAGAACCAGACAGATGGACTGGGGAGTGAGAGAACCAGACAGATGGACCGGGGAGGGAGAGAACCAGACAGATGGACTGGGGGAGAGAGAGAACCAGACAGATGGACTGGGGAGTGAGAGAACCAGACAGATGGACTGGGGAGAGAGAGAACCAGACAGTTGGACTGGGGAGAGAGAGAACCAGAGTAATCTGAGGTGGAGCCATAGAAGTGGCTATCATTGTACTGCAGTAACACAAAGAGAAAAGGTGTGCGTGTGTGTGTGTGTGTGTGGGAGAGAGGGTGTGTGCACGGGTGTCTGTGAGAGGGTGTGTGTGCGGGTGCAAGTGTGGGTGGGCAGGCTTGTGTGTGTGAAAGGGTGTGAGAGGGTGTGTGTGCACGGTTGTATTTGAGAGGGTCTGTCTGTGACCGCATTCCTCAGAGGGAGGGGTCACACACACACGCACGAATACACCATGCTTTCTGAGCGATCCCTAACCCTCCTGTCTAGGCAGGTAGCATTAGGTCCTAATTTTAGTGTGGCCAATGTTCATGTTTGTCTGTGGTGGTTCAGGGGTACACGAGCAGCACTAAAGTAATTAGGTTAGTATGTTGTTCCAATTGAAGACGTGTCACACCCCGGGGAGAAGGAATAGAAACAGCTAGCATCCTGATCACTAGAAATAGACTGAACGGTTGAAAATGTCCTGACAACGTCGTTGTTTGGAGAATCACAAATTTGTAGAAAAAAGTATTGCTCAGCACTGGACGCGAACTCATGATGCTCAGAGTCAAAGTGCACTGCTCAGACCACTGCCGCTACTACGGCAGATCACAACATGTTAGCAAACCGCGAGAATACGAAGACGATGATAGCTGATGGAAATAGCGCATAGTTGTTTATTAGCCGTCCTAAACCATTGCCCTAACCTTAACCACACATTGTACATTCCATTACAGGGTAAACCTCCCTGACATCTACTACAAGGTAAATCTCCCTGACATCCATTACAGGGTTACAGGGTAAACCTCCCTCACATCAATTACAGGGCAAACCTCCCTGATATCCATTACAGGGTAAACCTCCCTGATATCCATTACAGGGTAAACCTCCCTGATATCCATTACAGGGTAAACCTCCCTCACATCAATTACAGGTTAAACCTCCCTGATATCCATTACAGGGTAAACCTCCCTGATATCCATTACAGGGTAAACCTCCATGATATCCATTACAGGGTAAACCTCCCTGATATCCATTACAGGGTAAGCCTCCCTGATATCCATTACAGGGTAAACCTCCCTGATATCCATCACAGGGTAAACCTCCCTGACATCCATTACAGGGTAAACCTCCCTGACATCTATTACAGGTTAAACCTCCCTGATATCCATTACAGGGTAAACCTCCCTGACATCCATTACAGGGTAAACCTCCCTGACATCTATTACAGGGTAAACCTCCCGGACATCTATTACATGGTAAACCTCCCTGACATCCATTACAGGGTTACAGGGTAAACCTCCCTGACATCTATTACAGGGTAAACCTCCCTCACATCAATTACAGGGTAAACCTCCCTGATATCCATTACAGGGTAAACCTCCCTGACATCCATTACAGGGTAAACCTCCCTCACATCTATTACAGGGTTACAGGGTAAACCTCCCTGACATCTATTACAGGTTAAACCTCCCTGATATCAATTACAGGGTAAACCTCCCTGACATCCATTACAGGGTAAACCTCCCTGACATCTATTACAGGGTAAACCTCCCTGACATCTATTACAGGGTAAACCTCCCTGACATCCATTACAGGGTTACAGGGTAAACCTCCCTGACATCCATTACAGGGTAAACCTCCCTGATATCCATTACAGGGTAAACCTCCCTGATATCCATTACAGGGTAAACCTCCCTGATATCCATTACAGGGTAAACCTCCCTCACATCAATTACAGGGTAAACCTCCCTGACATTCATTACAGGGTAAACCTTCCTGATATCCATTACAGGGTAAACCTCCCTGATATCCATTACAGGGTAAACCTCCCTGACATCTATTACAGGGTTACAGGGTAAACCTCCCTGATATCCATTACAGGGTAAACCTCCCTGACATCTATTACAGGGTTACAGGGTAAACCTCCCTGATATCCATTACAGGGTTACAGGGTAAACCTCCCTGACATCCAATACAGGGTAAACCTCCCTGACATCCATTACAGGGTAAACCTCCCTGACATCCATTACAGGGTAAACCTCCCTGACATCCATTACAGGGTAAACCTCCCTGACATCTATTACAGGGTAAACCTCCCTCACATCCATTACAGGGTAAACCTCCCTGACATCTATTACAGGGTAAACCTCCCTCACATCTATTACAGGGTAAACCTCCCTCACATCCATTACAGGGTAAACCTCCCTGATATCCATTACAAGGTAAACCTCCCTGATATCCATTACAGGGTTACAGGGTAAACCTCCCTGACATTCATTACAGGGTTACAGGGTAAACCGCCCTGACATTCATTACAGGGTTACAGGGTAAACCGCCCTGACATTCATTACAGGGTTACAGGGTAAACCTCCCTGATATCAATTACAGGGTAAACCTCCCTGACATCCATTACAGGTTAAACCTCCCTGATATCCATTACAGGGTAAACCTCCCTGACATCCATTACAGGGTAAACCTCCCTGACATCTATTACAGGGTAAACCTCCCTGACATCTATTACAGGGTAAACCTCCCTGACATCCATTACAGGGTTACAGGGTAAACCTCCCTGACATCCATTACAGGGTAAACCTCCCTGATATCCATTACAGGGTAAACCTCCCTGATATCCATTACAGGGTAAACCTCCCTGATATCCATTACAGGGTAAACCTCCCTCACATCAATTACAGGGTAAACCTCCCTGACATTCATTACAGGGTAAACCTCCCTGATATCCATTACAGGATAAACCTCCCTGATATCCATTACAGGGTAAACCTCCCTCACATCAATTACAGGGTAAACCTCCCTCACATCAATTACAGGGTAAACCTCCCTCACATCAATTACAGGGTAAACCTCCCTGATATCCATTACAGGGTAAACCTCCCTGACATCTATTACAGGGTTACAGGGTAAACCTCCCTGATATCCATTACAGGGTAAACCTCCCTGACATCTATTACAGGGTTACAGGGTAAACCTCCCTGATATCCATTACAGGGTTACAGGGTAAACCTCCCTGACATCCATTACAGGGTAAACCTCCCTGACATCCATTACAGGGTAAACCTCCCTGACATCCATTACAGGGTAAACCTCCCTGACATCCATTACAGGGTAAACCTCCCTGACATCTATTACAGGGTAAACCTCCCTCACATCCATTACAGGGTAAACCTCCCTGACATCTATTACAGGGTAAACCTCCCTCACATCTATTACAGGGTAAACCTCCCTCACATCCATTACAGGGTAAACCTCCCTGATATCCATTACAAGGTAAACCTCCCTGATATCCATTACAGGGTTACAGGGTAAACCTCCCTGACATTCATTACAGGGTTACAGGGTAAACCGCCCTGACATTCATTACAGGGTTACAGGGTAAACCTCCTTGATATCCATTACAGGGTAAACCTCCCTGACATCCATTACAGGTTAAACCTCCCTGATATCCATTACAGGGTAAACCTCCCTGACATCCATTACAGGGTAAACCTCCCTGACATCTATTACAGGGTAAACCTCCCTGACATCTATTACAGGGTAAACCTCCCTGACATCCATTACAGGGTTACAGGGTAAACCTCCCTGACATCCATTACAGGGTAAACCTCCCTGATATCCATTACAGGGTATACCTCCCTGATATCCATTACAGGGTAAACCTCCCTGATATCCATTACAGGCTAAACCTCCCTCACATCAATTACAGGGTAAACCTCCCTGACATTCATTACAGGGTAAACCTCCCTGATATCCATTACAGGATAAACCTCCATGATATCCATTACAGGGTAAACCTCCCTCACATCAATTACAGGGTAAACCTCCCTCACATCAATTACAGGGTAAACCTCCCTCACATCAATTACAGGGTAAACCTCCCTGATATCCATTACAGGGTAAACCTCCCTGACATCTATTACAGGGTTACAGGGTAAACCTCCCTGATATCCATTACAGGGTAAACCTCCCTGACATCTATTACAGGGTTACAAATCAAATCAAATCAAATCAAATTTTATTTGTCACATACACATGGTTAGCAGATGTTAATGCGAGTGTAGCGAAATGCTTGTGCTTCTAGTTCCGACAATGCAGTAATAACAAGTAATCTAACTAACAATTCCAAACTACTGTCTTGTACACAGTGTAAGGGGATAAAGAATATGTACATAAGGATATATGAATGAGTGATGGTACAGAGCAGCATAGGCAAGATACAGTAGATGGTATCGGGTACAGTATGTACAAATGAGATGAGTATGTAAACAAAGTGGCATAGTATAGTATAAAGTGGCTAGTGATACATGTATTACATAAGGATACCGTCGATGATATAGAGTACAGTATATACGTATGCGTATGAGATGAATAATGTAGGGTAAGTAACATTTATATAAGGTAGCATTGTTTAAAGTGGCTAGTGATATATTTACATCATTTCCCATCAATTCCCATTATTAAAGTGGCTGGAGTTGAGTCAGTGTCAGTGTGTTGGCAGCAGCCACTCAGTGTTAGTGGTGGCTGTTTAACAGTCTGATGGCCTTGAGATAGAAGCTGTTTTTCAGTCTCTCGGTCCCAGCTTTGATGCACCTGTACTGACCTCGCCTTCTGGATGATAGCGGGGTGAACAGGCAGTGGCTCGGGTGGTTGATGTCCTTGATGATCTTTATGGCCTTCCTGTGACATCGGGTGGTGTAGGTGTCCTGGAGGGCAGGTAGTTTGCCCCCGGTGATGCGTTGTGCAGACCTCACTACCCTCTGGAGAGCCTTACGGTTGAGGGCGGTGCAGTTGCCATACCAGGCGGTGATACAGCCCGCCAGGATGCTCTCGATTGTGCATCTGTAGAAGTTTGTGAGTGCTTTTGGTGACAAGCCGAATTTCTTCAGCCTCCTGAGGTTGAAGAGGCGCTGCTGCGCCTTCTTCACGATGCTGTCTGTGTGAGTGGACCAATTCAGTTTGTCTGTGATGTGTATGCCGAGGAACTTAAAACTTGCTACCCTCTCCACTACTGTTCCATCGATGTGGATAGGGGGGTGTTCCCTCTGCTGTTTCCTGAAGTCCACAATCATCTCCTTAGTTTTGTTGACGTTGAGTGTGAGGTTGTTTTCCTGACACCACACTCCGAGGGCCCTCACCTCCTCTCTGTAGGCCGTCTCATCGTTGTTGGTAATCAAGCCTACCACTGTTGTGTCGTCCGCAAACTTGATGATTGAGTTGGAGGCGTGCGTGGCCACGCAGTCGTGGGTGAACAGGGAGTACAGGAGAGGGCTCAGAACGCAACCTTGTGGGGCCCCAGTGTTGAGGATCAGCGGGGAGGAGATGTTGTTGCCTACCCTCACCACCTGGGGGCGGCCCGTCAGGAAGTCCAGTACCCAGTTGCACAGGGCGGGGTCGAGACCCAGGGTCTCGAGCTTGATGACGAGCTTGGAGGGTACTATGGTGTTGAATGCCGAGCTGTAGTCGATGAACAGCATTCTCACATAGGTATTCCTCTTGTCCAGATGGGTTAGGGCAGTGTGCAGTGTGGTTGAGATTGCATCGTCTGTGGACCTATTTGGGCGGTAAGCAAATTGGAGTGGGTCTAGGGTGTCAGGTAGGGTGGAGGTGATATGGTCCTTGACTAGTCTCTCAAAGCACTTCATGATGACGGATGTGAGTGCTACGGGGCGGTAGTCATTTAGCTCAGTTACCTTAGCTTTCTTGGGAACAGGAACAATGGTGGCCCTCTTGAAGCATGTGGGAACAGCAGACTGGTATAGGGATTGATTGAATATGTCCGTAAACACACCGGCCAGCTGGTCTGCGCATGCTCTGAGGGCGCGGCTGGGGATGCCATCTGGGCCTGCAGCCTTGCGAGGGTTAACACGTTTAAATGTCTTACTCACCTCGGCTGCAGTGAAGGAGAGACCGCATGTTTTCGTTGCAGGCCGTGTCAGTGGCACTGTATTGTCCTCAAAGCGGGCAAAAAAGTGATTTAGTCTGCCTGGGAGCAAGACATCCTGGTCCGTGACTGGGCTGGGTTTCTTCCTGTAGTCCGTGATTGACTGTAGACCCTGCCACATGCCTCTTGTGTCTGAGCCGTTGAATTGAGATTCTACTTTGTCTCTGTACTGGCGCTTAGCTTGTTTGATAGCCTTGCGGAGGGAATAGCTGCACTGTTTGTATTCGGTCATGTTACCAGACACCTTGCCCTGATTAAAAGCAGTGGTTCGCGCTTTCAGTTTCACACGAATGCTGCCATCAATCCACGGTTTCTGGTTAGGGAATGTTTTAATCGTTGCTATGGGAACGACATCTTCAACGCACGTTCTAATGAACTCGCACACCGAATCAGCGTATTCGTCAATGTTGTTATCTGACGCAATACGAAACATCTCCCAGTCCACGTGATGGAAGCAGTCTTGGAGTGTGGAGTCAGCTTGGTCGGACCAGCGTTGGACAGACCTCAGCGTGGGAGCCTCTTGTTTTAGTTTCTGTCTGTAGGCAGGGATCAACAAAATGGAGTCGTGGTCAGCTTTTCCGAAAGGGGGGCGGGGCAGGGCCTTATATGCGTCGCGGAAGTTAGAGTAACAATGGTCCAAGGTCTTTCCTCCCCTGGTTGCGCAATCGATATGCTGATAAAATTTGGGGAGTCTTGTTTTCAGATTAGCCTTGTTAAAATCCCCAGCTACAATGAATGCAGCCTCCGGATAAATTGTTTCCAGTTTGCAGAGAGTTAAATAAAGTTCGTTCAGAGCCATCGATGTGTCTGCTTGGGGGGGGATATATACGGCTGTGATTATAATCGAAGAGAATTCTCTTGGTAGATAATGCGGTCTACATTTGATTGTGAGGAATTCTAAATCAGGTGAACAGAAGGATTTGAGTTCCTGTATGTTTCTTTCATCGCACCATGTCACGTTAGTCATAAGGCATACGCCCCCGCCCCTCTTTTTACCAGAAAGATGTTTTTTCCTGTCTGCGCGATGCGTGGAGAAACCTGTTGGCTGCACCGCTTCGGATTGCGTCTCTCCAGTAAGCCACGTTTCCGTGAAGCAAAGAACGTTACAGTCTCTGATGTCCCTCTGGAATGCTACCCTTGCTCGGATTTCATCAACCTTGTTGTCAAGAGACTGGACATTGGCAAGAAGAATGCTAGGGAGTGGTGTGCGCTGTGCCCGTCTCCGGAGTCTGACCAGTAGACCGCCTCGTTTCCCTCTCTTTCGGAGTCGTTTTTTTGGGTCGCTGCATAGGATCCACTCCGTTGTCCTGTTTGTAAGGCAGAACACAGGATCCGCGTCGCGAAAAACATATTCTTGGTCGTACTGATGGTGAGTTGATGCTGATCTTATATTCAGTAGTTCTTCTCGACTGTATGTAATGAAACCTAAGATGACCTGGGGTACTAATGTAAGAAATAACACGTAAAAAAACAAAAAACTGCATAGTTTCCTAGGAACGCGAAGCGAGGCGGCCATCTCTGTCGGCGCCGGCCAATAGGGTAAACCTCACTGCTATCCATTACAGGGTTACAGGGTAAACCTCCCTGACATCCATTACAGGGTAAACCTCCCTGACATCCATTACAGGGTAAACCTCCCTGACATCCATTACAGGGTAAACCTCCCTGACATCCATTACAGGGTAAACCTCCCTGACATCTATTACAGGGCAAACCTCCCTCACATCCATTACAGGGTAAATCTCCCTGACATCTATTACAGGGTAAACCTCCCTCACATCTATTACAGGGTAAACCTCCCTCACATCCATTACAGGGTAAACCTCCCTGATATCCATTACAAGGTAAACCTCCCTGATATCCATTACAGGGTTACAGGGTAAACCTCACTGACATTCATTACAGGGTTACAGGGTAAACCGCCCTGACATTCATTACAGGGTTACAGGGTAAACCTCCCTGATATCCATTACAGGGTAAACCTCCCTGACATCCATTACAGGTTAAACCTCCCTGATATCCATTACAGGGTAAACCTCCCTGACATCCATTACAGGGTAAACCTCCCTGACATCCATTACAGGGTAAACCTCCCTGACAACTATTACAGGGTAAACCTCCCTCACATCTATTACAGGGTTACAGGGTAAACCTCCCTGACATCCATTAAAGGGTAAACCTCCCTGACATCCATTACAGGGTAAACCTCCCTGACATCCATTACAGGGTAAACCTCCCTGACATCTATTACAGGGTAAACCTCCCTCACATCTATTACAGGGTTACAGGGTAAACCTCCCTGACATCCATTACAGGGTAAACCTCCCTGACATCTATTACAGGGTAAACCTCCCTCACATCTATTACAGGGTTACATGGTAAACCTCCCTGATATCCATTACAGGGTAAACCTCCCTGACATCCATTACAGGGTAAACCTCCCTGACATCCATTACAGGGTAAACCTCCCTGACATCTATTACAGGGTAAACCTCCCTCACATCTATTACAGGGTTACAGGGTAAACCTCCCTGATATCCATTACAGGGTAAACCTCCCTGACATCCATTACAGGGTAAACCTCCCTGACATCTATTACAGGGTAAACCTCCCTCACATCTATTACAGGGTTACAGGGTAAACCTCCCTGATATCCATTACAGGGTAAACCTCCCTGACATCCATTACAGGTTAAACCTCCCTGACATCTATTACAGGGTAAACCTCCCTCACATCTATTACAGGGTAAACCTCCCTGACATCTATTACAGGGTAAACCTCCCTGATATCCATTACAGGGTTACAGGTTAAACCTCCCTGACATCTATTACAGGTTAAACCTCCCTGACATCCATTACAGGGTAAACCTCCCTGACATCCATTACAGGGTAAACCTCCCTGACATCTATTACAGGGTAAACCTCCCTCACATCCATTACAGGGTAAACCTCCCTGACATCTATTACAGGGTAAACCTCCCTGACATCTATTACAGGTTAAACCTCCCTGATATCCATTACAGGTTAAACCTCCCTGATATCCATTACAGGGTTACAGAATAAACCTCCCTGATATCCATTACAGGGTAAACCTCCCTCACATCCATTACAGGTTAAACCTTCCTGATATCCATTACAGGTTAAACCTCCCTGATATCCATTACAGGGTAAACCTTCCTGATATCCATTACAGGTTAAACCTCCCTGATATCCATGACAGGTTAAACCTCCCTGATATCCATTACAGGGTAAACCTCCCTGATATCCATTACAGGGTAAACCTTCCTGATATCCATTACAGGTTAAACCTCCCTGATATCCATTACAGGGTAAACCTCCCTGACATCCATTACAGGGTAAACCTCCCTGATATCCATTACAGGGTAAACCTCCCTGACATCCATTACAGGGTAAACCTCCCTGACATTCATTACAGGGTAAACCTCCCTGATATCCATTACAGGGTAAACCCTCCTGATATCCATTACAGGGTAAACCTCCCTGACATCCATTACAGGGTAAACATCCCTGACATTCATTACAGGGTAAACCTTCCTGATATACATTACAGGTTAAACCTCCCTGACATCTATTACAGGGTAAACCTCCCTGACATCTATTACAGGTTAAATCTCCCTGATATCCATTACAGGTTAAACCTCCCTGATATCCATTACAGGGTTACAGAATAAACCTCCCTGATATCCATTACAGGGTAAACCTCCCTCACATCCATTACAGGTTAAACCTTCCTGATATCCATTACAGGTTAAACCTCCCTGATATCCATTACAGGGTAAACCTTCCTGATATCCATTACAGGTTAAACCTCCCTGATATCCATGACAGGTTAAACCTCCCTGATATCCATTACAGGGTAAACCTCCCTGATATCCATTACAGGGTAAACCTTCCTGATATCCATTACAGGTTAAACCTCCCTGATATCCATTACAGGGTAAACCTCCCTGACATCCATTACAGGGTAAACCTCCCTGATATCCATTACAGGGTAAACCTCCCTGACATCCATTACAGGGTAAACCTCCCTGACATTCATTACAGGGTAAACCTCCCTGATATCCATTACAGGGTAAACCCTCCTGATATCCATTACAGGGTAAACCTCCCTGACATCCATTACAGGGTAAACATCCCTGACATTCATTACAGGGTAAACCTTCCTGATATACATTACAGGTTAAACCTCCCTGACATCCATTACAGGGTAAACCTCCCTGATATCCATTACAGGGTAAACCTCCCTGACATTCATTACAGGGTAAACCTCCCTGATATCCATTACAGGTTAAACCTCCCTGACATCCATTACAGGGTAAACCTCCCTGACATTCATTACAGGGTAAACCTCCCTGACATTCATTACAGGGTTACAGGGTAAACCTCCCTGATATCCATTACAGGGTAAACCTCCCTGACATCTATTACAGGGTAAACCTCCCTGATATCCATTACAGGGTAAACCTCCCTGATATCCATTACAGGGTAAACCTCCCTGACATCTATTACAGGTTAAACCTCCCTGACATCCATTACAGTGTAAACCTCCCTGACATCTATTACAGGTTAAACCTCCCTGACATCCATTACAGGGTAAACCTCCCTGACATTCATTACAGGGTAAACCTCCCTGACATCTATTACAGGTTAAACCTCCCTGACATCCATTACAGGGTAAACCTCCCTGACATTCATTACAGGGTAAACCTCCCTGACATCTATTACAGGTTAAACCTCCCGGATATCCATTACAGGGTAAACCTCCCTGACATCCATTACAGGGTTACAGGGTAAACCTCCCTGACATCCATTACAGTGTAAACCTCCCTGACATCCATTACACACACACACACCTTTCAGAACAGCTGGTAACTGGGGGAGGGCAAGGCGACAGCAGAAGGTGGTGGCTTTAAACACAGGCGACTGAACCCTACTGCCCATTCAGAAACCCTGCTCTTCTCTCAACCAATAAGATTGTCCACTCAGACTGCCCATTCATAAAGAAACACGCGCTGAGTTACAGTATATACATTCACCCCCCCCCCCCCTCCCCTCTCCTCGTGCTCGGAGTTCATTCATGCCTTCTGCCACTGGGCAAAAGGAGTGGAATGTACCATTTACCACAATTTATAGAGGAGTCAACATGACAGAGGACAGGGAGGAATCTATACAACATTCCTATTCTCTACTACATACAGTATCAACCCAACAGAACATGTCAATGACTGCATAGAACCAATAAAACAGACATTAGCAACACCATGACTGATATCCTAATGAAAAGAAAATATTACTCTTGCCCTATACTGTGCCCTTCACAGCTTATTTAAATAACTCACATTTGGAGACAGCATACGAGCTCTGTCATACTTCTGTATCCATTTAATTATATCAATGTACAAGCTATACACGCTATTACACTCTATGACTATGTAACAGCTATGTAACTGTTATATAACAGCTATCAAACAGCTACGTAACAGTGAATCAGCTATGTAACAGCTATGTAACAGCTATGTAACAGTGAATCAGCTATGTAACAGTGAATCAGCTATGTAACAGCTATGTAACAGTGAATCAGCTATGTAACAGCTATGTAACAGTGAATCAGCTATGTAACAGCTATGTAACAGCTATGTAACAGCTATCTAACAGCTATGTAACAGCTATGTAACAGTGAATCAGCTATGTAACAGCTATGTAACAGTGAATCAGCTATGTAACAGCTATCTAACAGCTATGTAACAGCTATCTAACAGCTATGTAACAGCTATGTAACAGCTATGTAACAGCTATGTAACAGCTATGTAACAGCTATATAACAGCTATGTAACAGCTATGTAACAGTTATGTAACAGCTATGTAACAGCTATGTAACAGCTATGTAACAGTGAATCAGCTATGTAACAGTGAATCAGCTCTGTAACAGCTATGTAACTGTTATATAACAGCTATGTAACAGCTATGTAACAGCTATATAACAGCTATATAACAGCTATGTAACAGCTATGTAACATATGTAGCAGTGAATCAACTGTGTTGTAATCCAACTAATCTAATAACACTCTGAGGTAACATTCACACTAGTGGTCTCTATTCAATCCAGCACAGCTCCAATACATTACAGTAAATCACTAATATATCTCACTGATCTTTCAGCTAGAGTACCTCACACAAATATAAACACATATCATCATGTTATTACAGATAAAGGATTTCTGTCACAGGATTTCTAAATGCAGTGTCTATTTCTATTCAATAAGAAATTTGTAATTCTGAGCTTCTCTAGATTTCCTCTAGTCTGGTCTGACTATGGAGGATCAGTGAGCGTTTTCTCAGCCTTAACGTGGACCATATGATATCCATCAGAAGCAGCAGTGCTAACTGGGACTTCCCCCCCACTTACCTACTCAGAGCATTTCCTCCTGATGGCTGTGAGCTTCACGCTGGACCCTCTCTGTCTCTCTTTCTGTGTTGTTCTGTCTCTCTGTCGGTTCCCCTCTTCTTCCACTTTCTCTCTGCCTCCTCCCCTCTCTCTCTGTCAGATAATCTGGGGTTCCCCTCCAGTTTGCCTCTCTCATGGAGAGAAGAGAGAGAATTGTCTCTCTAGCTTCCAAACTTAACTAAACCAAATTCAAAAGAATCTGTCCTTACACGTCTCTCTCTCTCTCTCTCTCTCTCTCTCCCTCTATCTCCCTCTCTCTCTCTCTCTCTCTCTCTCTCTCTCTCTGTCCCCCTCTCTCTCTCTCTCTCTCTCTCTCTCTCTCTCTCTCTCTCTCTCTCTCTCCCCCTTTCCCTTTCTCTTTCAGTCTTTTTTTCTCCTTCGGTTGCATTCTTCAGAGTGTAATCAGTAACAGGCTTAAAGTGACAGCGCTGTGCTGAAGCCGAAACACAGACACACTCTCGCGCGCACACACACACACACACATACACACACACACACACACTCTTTAAGTCCCTCTGGGCTAAAGGTGCTTTCCCACCACACTGCCGACCCCGCTCCCGACCCCGCTCTCACAACCCAGCCCTGCCGAGAAAAAACTATCATCACATGTTACAGCACTAAGACTCTCTCTCTCTTTCCCCCTCATCTCTCTCTTTCCCCCTCTATTCCTCTTTCTTTATCTCTCTCTCTTTCCCCCTCTATTCCTCTTTATCTCTCTCTCTCTCTCTCTCTCTTTCCCCCTCTATTCCTCTTTCTTTCTCTCTTTCCCCCTCTATTCCTATTTCTTTATCTCTTTCCCCCTCTATTCCTCTTTCTCTCTCTCTTTCCCCCTCTATTCCTCTTTATCTCCCTCTCTTTCCCCCTCTATTCCTCTTTCTTTCTCTCTTTCCCCCTCTATTCCTATTTCTTTATCTCTTTCTCTATTCCTCTTTCTCTCTCTCTTTCCCCCTCTATTCCTCTTTATCTCCCTCTCTTTCCCCCTCTATTCCTCTTTCTTTATCTCTCTCTATCCCCCTCTATTCCTCTTTATCTCTCTCTCTTTCCCCCTCTATTCCTCTTTCTTTCTCTCTTTCCCCCTCTATTCCTCTTTCTTTATCTCTCTCTTTCCCCCTCTATTCCTCTTTCTTTATCTCTCTCTCTTTCCCCCCCTATTCCTCTTTCTTTATCTCTCTCTTTCCCCCTCTATTCCTCTTTCTGTATCTCTCTCTTTCCCCCTCTTCCTTTGTCTGTCTGTCTGTCTCTCTACCTCCCTCCCTCTCTTTCCCTCAGCCCCTCTGACGCAGACAGACAGACAGACAGACAGACAGACAGACAGACAGACAGACACTCTTACACACTCTGAGCTGAGACAGCTCTTATAGTCCCTTGCTGAAAGGGGCTGAGCCTATAGCAGTGGAGGGCAGTGTATTGTTACACTCCTCTCAATTGAGAGGTTAGAGAGAGGACACCCATTCAAAAAAAAGAGAGGGAGAGGAGAGGTCTCGTTATCAGCTAAGAGACGTACACATGGTTCTGTCGATTGATTGAAATGAACAGTGAGAGTCCTGTAGATCACAGACAAGACCCCTGCACTTCTCTCCTATCTACAGCGACTGCTCCCCCTTCACTGTCTCTAGTCTACACCACAGACAAGACCCCTACACTTCTCTCCTATCTACAGTGACTGCTCCCCCTTCACTGTCTCTAGTCTACACCACAGACAAGACCCCTACACTTCTCTCCTATCTACAGTGACTGTTCCCCCTTCACTGTCTCTAGTCTACACCATGGAGAAAGTACCTGGACTGGCAGCCGATCACCTCTGAGACACCTGAGAAATAGGAAAATAAGCTGAGATATCAGACACTAAAGCACAAATGACATGTACAAGACAGAAGTTTGGATGTCCAGTAGAGAGAGAGAACATGAAAGAGAAAGAAAGAACATCTTCATCTGCCAGTCCTCACCTCCATATAACCTTCTCACAACCATACCTTTCCTCACTCTGTTACCAAGAGTAGAGATATTGGAAGGAGCTCGGAAAATACCACTCCAGTAGAAATCCCTGCTCACGATACTAAGCACTGGCGTTTTTGGCTAACTCAGCCAATCAGCACAAGTACAGAGACAGTGGCAGAACTGTGCAAAAAGTTAAGTGGTCTTGATTTGAAAAGCCAGAAGAGCCGTGTGTGTAAGGCTGTAGTCAGGTTGTAGTCAGGCTGGAGTCAGGTTGTAGTCAGGCTGGAGTCAGGCTGTAGTCAGGCTGTAGTCAGATTGTAGTCAGGCTGGAGTCAGGTTGTAGTCAGGTTGTAGTCAGATTGTAGTCAGGCTGTAGTCAGGCTGTAGTCAGGTTGTAGTCAGGTTGTAGTCAGATTGTAGTCAGGCTGTAGTCAGGCTGGAGTCAGGTTGTAGTCAGGTTGTAGTCAGATTGTAGTCAGGTTGGAGTCAGGCTGTAGTCAGATTGTAGTCAGATTGTAGTCAGGCTGTAGTCAGGCTGGAGTCAGGTTGTAGTCAGGTTGTAGTCAGGTTGTAGTCAGGCTGGAGTCAGGCTGGAGTCAGGCTGGAGTCAGGCTGGAGTCAGGCTGGAGTCAGGTTGGAGTCAGATTGTAGTCAGGCTGTAGTCAGGTTGTAGTCAGATTGGAGTCAGGTTGGAGTCAGGCAGTGGAGTCAGGTTGGAGTCAGGCTGGAGTCAGACAGTAGTCAGGCTGGAGTCAGGTTGGAGTCAGGTTGGAGTCAGGCTGTAGTCAGGCAGTAGTCCGGCAGTAGTCAGGCTGGAGTCAGGCTGGAGTCAGGCTGGAGTCAGGTTGTAGTCAGGCTGGAGTCAGACAGTAGTCAGACAGTAGTAGCTCTTCAGGTCACTACAGATTTATACACACAAGTAATACAAATATATTCTTTAAAAAGACAAGGACTGAAGTAGGACATCTCAGTTACTGAAGTAGCCAATGAATTAGCTAATTTAAAATCAGGTCAAAATATGAGTATAATATACATTTAAAATTCTGCAATTTTGTATAGTTATAGTTATTGAGAGAGAATGGTAACTGGGTAGGGCTCAAGAAAACCCAGTTACTACACAATGCACAGTGGTTGGGTGGGGCTGTAGGAAACCCATTACTACAGAATGTACGGAGGGTGGGTGAGGGTGTGTGTGTGAATCACAGCTTGCCATGTGTCAGCAGCACAGTGAAACTATATGCTCGCTGTCTGTCTCTCATTGTGTTCAGTGGGTGACTCTCAGCTACAGTATGTTAGCTAGCTAGCGTTAGTGTGGTTTAGCTAGCGTGACTCAGAGCCATGACTGGCTAAAAGACCGTAGAAGTGAGGGACAAACAGCTGGAATGACCTTTATTTAGCTGGAATGGTGTAATAGTGGAGCAGGAACTGAAATGTCAGAGCATCGTCTATTCCTCTGATATTCATTAGGATGAGTCATATTTATGGAGAAGAGGGGTTTGAAGAGGTTGTGTTAAATTATTTTACAGTCTTGATGTTAGACTTAATGTTTTCTTAAACTCTACTCATTCTGAATAGCTAAATACATATATTTAATTATTTCAACTAAATCTGTATCATATGTATGTAATTAATTTGTATAACGAGTAAAACAAATCAAGTTAAAAGTTAACAGAAACCTCAGTAAACCTCATAACAGCTGACTTTTGTTTCCCCATAGGTTCATTTAAAAACAATGATTTAACATTTATCCTCGAGTAAATTAGTACGTTATAATTATTTAATTCCTTGTTCAGGAATGACAAATACCTGATTAATTTACAGTATTCCGTGAAAACGTTATTAATAGCCTTATTTGCTTAATTCGCTGAACACAACAGGCACTTATTAGAGAGGCTTCTATTTGAGCCAGGCTTCTATTTCCTTAATGCACACAGCGTTTGCTCATTTGCATAGTTAATTGTTTACTTCCAGCATTAACCTTTATTTAACTAGTCAAGTCAGTTAAGAGCAAATTCTCATTTACAATGACGGCCTGCATTTGAATCACTTTCTTCATTTCCTGCACTAATGTGTCATCATTTAAACACCGTGTCACGTTTATTTCGTCTTAGTACGCCACTATTAACAATACTAAATTTTCCATGACAGGATAATTATTCTCCTCTTTGACTGTGTATTTGTCAGTTCTCAATTTCGCCAATAGAGGGCAATCTGACGATTTCTAGGGCTCTGTACTCCCAAAGTTGTTGACTGTTTTTGTGCTTGCCAGTTAGCTAGCAGTTCTCAGCTGTTAGAAGCCAACGGCTGGCAGTTTCTTACGATAAAAACATGATTGCCATAATTTTGCAGAGCCATTACTGAATTATATCATGTAAAAAATAAATCAAACAATAAACCTCGTAAACAATTCATTTGGAACCGGTGTTCATATGAAATGTGTGCAGTTGCCCAGCTATTACAGTTTTTATTAATTGCTTTGGTACTATTTTCACAAGGAAAAAGGTTGTTTTTTTCTAAACTTTAATCACATTTTCAATTGACTGAGTACAAAACACAAAATCCCACAGTGTGTCCCAAAATCCCCAAATCCACCAACCGTAATCAGTGTTTCATCTAGAAATATCTTTCATATAAAGTAATTGCCTTTCACAATACTATGATATGATTATTTTCTCATGAATTTAAATACATCCGACCATCACTTTATCCAACTTTGCTTAATGGTTAATCATTTAACCGTTTGGTAAACCTATAGATTTTAAACTGGCTTGTCTACTATATATGGATTTTGAACCACGGGGAAAAAAAAAGTGTGTGTTTGTAAAGTATAAATATCTAAATGACATGTATGATACATGATAACCATACATAATGATCAAACAGGTCAAAGAGGTGGGCATGGACTCTGTCAAAGAGGTGGGCATGGACCCTGTCAAAGAGGTGGGCATGGACCCTGTCAAAGAGGTGGGCATGGGCCCTGTTAAAGAGGTGAGCATAGATCCTGTCAAAGAGGTGGGCATGGATCCTGTCAAAGAGGTGAGCATAGATCCTGTCAAAGAGGTGGGCATGGACCCTGTTAAAGAGGTGGGCATGGACCCTGTCAAAGAGGTGAGCATAGATCCTGTCAAAGAGGTGGGCATGGATCCTGTCAAAGAGGTGAGCATAGATCCTGTCAAAGAGGTGGGCATGGACCCTGTCAAAGAGGTGGGCATGGATCCTGTCAAAGAGGTGAGCATAGATCCTGTCAAAGAGGTGGGCATGGACCCTGTCAATGAGGTGTCAAAGAGGTGGGCATGGACACTGTCAAAGAGGTGAGCATAGATCCTGTCAAAGAGGTGGGCATGGACCCTGTCAAAGAGGTGGGCATGGGCCCTGTCAAAGAGGTGGGCATGGACCCTGTCAATGAGGTGTCAAAGAGGTGGGCATGGACCCTGTTAAAGAGGTGGGCATGGATCCTGTTAAAGAGGTGGGCATGGACCCTGTTAAAGAGGTGGGCATGGACCCTGTTAAAGAGGTGGGCATGGACCCTGTTAAAGAGGTGGGCATGGACCCTGTTAAAGAGGTGGGCATGGATCCTGTCAAAGAGGTGAGCATAGATCCTGTCAAAGAGGTGGGCATGGACCCTGTCAATGAGGTGTCAAAGAGGTGGGCATGGACACTGTCAAAGAGGTGAGCATAGATCCTGTCAAAGAGGTGGGCATGGACCCTGTTAAAGAGGTGATCACGGACCCTGTTAAAGAGGTGATCATGGACCCTGTTAAAGAGGTGATCATGGACCCTGTTAAAGAGGTGATCATGGACCCTGTTAAAGAGGTGATCATGGACCCTGTTAAAGAGGTGGGCATGGACCCTGTTAAAGAGGTGATCATGGACCCTGTTAAAGAGGTGGGCACGGACCCTGATAAAGAGGTGATCATGGACCCTGTTAAAGAGGTGATCATGGACCCTGTTAAAGAGGTGATCATGGACCCTGTTAAAGAGGTGATCATGGACCCTGTTAAAGAGGTGATCATGGACCCTGTTAAAGAGGTGGACATGGACCCTGTTAAAGAGGTGGGCATGGACCCTGTTAAAGAGGTGGGCACGGACCCTGTTAAAGAGGTGATCATGGACCCTGTTAGTCTGCAGGATGTGAACTATGCTTCCCCGTCACATTTACAGTCATTGACGTTGTAATGCATCTAAATTCACTAAACATGTTCCAGTATTGTTCCAGTATGATCTATTGACAGTCTGTTCTACTGTCAGAATGGACAGAAGACCGCATGGTGGTGTCCGTGGCTGTGTGCTGACCGATCAGCAGGAGTGGGCCGTGGTGGAAATGGTGAGAAACAGGAATGACAGACGAAACACATTGACCCGGTGCCTTTTGGAGAGAAACAACGACCAGGTGAAACAACTGCTGGCCGAGTGTGTTCAGGTACAGCACTATATACTGTATTACTGTTACTGTTAATGCACATGCTACTTCAATATCATTCTGGAACTAGACTGTAAAAATAACTAACCACAATATATTTTGACAGGGTGATAGTGCTTGGTGCTGCTGTGAACCATCACACGTATATTTTTGTTGATGAAGCGGCCTTCGACCTGGCCAAAACATCTCCATGAGCACAGCTATCTCTGAAGATGGTGTGGTAGGACGTAGGCCATTTACTTGGGTCCTACGACGCAGCACATCTCATTGTGTTCATCAATGAAATGGAGCAGGCCTGTCAAGGTCAAGGGTCACCTATGTCATTGTGTGGGACAATGTCAGTTTCCACCATGCAGAGGTGGTTCAGGCATGGTTTCTGGTCTCATCTCCGATTCATGACTCCATACTCTCTTTTCCTCAACCCTATTGATGATTTGTTTTCAGCGCGGGAGGTGGAAGGTGTACGATCATCCCTCCCCATGAGTGTGCGACCCTCCATCTGGCCATGGATGAGGCATGCGACGACATCAATGCAGACCAATGTCAAGCTTGGATTCACAATGACAAAAGGTTTTTTTCCCGCGGTGCATGAACAATGAGGACATTCACTGTGATGTGGATGAGAATTTATCCCAAATGCTCAAGACAGGCTTGATGCAAATGAATGCGTGATAAATGTTATGTTTTTATTTTCATTCATTTAATTTGTTTAATTGAACTTCTTACATGTGATTACAGACAGTACACCTATATTGCAATTATATCCGAAAAAGAACATGGTTTATTTGCATGAATGATTGTAGAGAATGTCTTCTTGATTACACATTGTATAGATATTTTGGAAATGATAGATTTTATGTACATTTTGAGGGGTAATATAAGTGTAATTGCCTAATGTGAAAACGGTGTAATCTACAACACTGTAGCATATGACCTTCAGCACGTTAAGGGCCCTTTGAAAGGTGATAAATGCATTGTTTGCTATTGGATTAACTGGTAGTTTAATAAAACAAATAAAATTTTTCATTATGTTGTGTTTTGGTGATTAAACCAATGTTCTCATTACATTTAACAATAAAAGTATATATTTTGAATAAATGTTTGTGTGGTGAGAGATGTCCAAATGAATGTGATCTGGGCTGGTACACCCCCTCCCTGGTGACTGTGATCTGGGCTGGTACAACCCCTCCCTGGTGACTGTGATCTGGGCTGGTACATCCCCTCCCTGGTGACTGTGATCTGGGCTGGTACAACCCTCCCTGGTGACTGTGATCTGGGCTGGTACAACCCCTCCCTGGTGACTGTGATCTGGGCTGGTACACCCCCTCCCTGGTGACTGTGATCTGGGCTGGTACAACCCCTCCCTGGTGACTGTGATCTGGGCTGGTACAACCCCTCCCTGGTGACTGTGATCTGGGCTGGTACAACCCCTCCCTGGTGACTGTGATCTGGGCTGGTACAACCCCTCCCTGGTGACTGTGATCTGGGCTGGTACAACCCCTCCCTGGTGACTGTGATCTGGGCTGGTACAACCCCTCCCTGGTGACTGATCTGGGTTGGTACAACCCTATCTGGTGACTGTGATCTGGGCTGGTACAACCCTACCTGGTGACTGTGATCTGGGCTGGTACAACCCTACCTGGTGACTGTGATCTGGGTTGGTACAACCCTACCTGGTGACTGTGATCTGGGCTGGTACAACCCTACCTGGTGACTGTGATCTGGGTTGGTACAACCCTACCTGGTGACTGTGATCTGGGCTGGTACACCCCCTCCCTGGTTGTGTGGTGAGAGATGTTAACAATCCAAATTAATTCACAATGACAGGTTTGGAATGAAAGACTGGCAGCGTTACAAGTGGGACCAGTTTGGAGTTGTGAAAATGTACCACATACTTGTTGAAATAGTACCAAAGCTATTATAAAAACCTGTAAAAGTGTCAGGCGGCTATTTGAGACTGCATTTAATAGAAGTTCAAAGGTACACCAAAGATTAGGAACACCTTCCTAATATTGAGTTGCACCTCCTTTTGTCCTCAGAACAGTCTCACTTCATCAGGGCATGGACTCTACAAGGCGTCAAAAGCATTCCACAGGGAAAGGGGGGTACGTCTTCCACATTTAACCCTTCCCTTCCTTTAGAGGGGTGTGGGAGACTGCCTTCATCCACATCATCGGTGCGCGGGAGAACAGTGGGTTAACTGCGTTGCTCAGGGGATTCGATCCGGCCACCTTTCGGTTACTGGCCCAACGTTCCTACACACCAGGCTACACAATGCTGGCCCACAATGCTGGCCCATGTTGACTCCAGTGCTTCCCACAGTTGCTTCAAGTTGGCTGGATGTCAGATTTCAATAAATCAGATTTTTAAAAATAAATAAATAAATAAATAAATAAAGACTTGCTGAAGTGTCAGAATGCAGTATCCTGTGCACCCTTTGACTTCCAGGAAGATCTGAACCATCGTAACCCCGACATGTCAGAATGCAGTATCCTGTGCACCCTTTGACTTCCAGGAAGATCTGAACCATCGTAACCCCGACATGTCAGAATGCAGTATCCTGTGCACCCTTTGACTTCCAGGAAGATCTGAACCATCGTAACCCCGACATGTCAGAATGCAGTATCCCGTGCACCCTTTGACTTCCAGGAAGATCTGAACCATCGTAACCCCGACATGTCAGAATGCAGTATCCCGTGCACCCTTTGACTTCCAGGAAGATCTGAACCATCGTAACCCCGACATGTCAGAATGCAGTATCCTGTGCACCCTTTGACTTCCAGGAAGATCTGAACCATCGTAACCCCGACATGTCAGAATGCAGTATCCTGTGCACCCTTTGACTTCCAGGAAGATCTGAACCATCGTAACCCCGACATGTCAGAATGCAGTATCCTGTGCACCCTTTGACTTCCAGGAAGATCTGAACCATCGTAACCCTGACATGTCAGAATGCAGTATCCTGTGCACCCTTTGACTTCCAGGAAGATCTGAACCATCGTAACCCCGACATGTCAGAATGCAGTATCCTGTGCACCCTTTGACTTCCAGGAAGATCTGAACCATCGTAACCCCGACATGTCAGAATGCAGTATCCTGTGCACCCTTTGACTTCCAGGAAGATCTGAACCATCGTAACCCCGACATGTCAGAATGCAGTATCCTGTGCACCCTTTGACTTCCAGGAAGATCTGAACCAACTTAACCCCGACATTTCTCAAAGTTTTCCCCATCAATGTAAAGACCTAGTTATTTTGTTGCTTTGTCAAAGTAATTTCTTAAGTACTTATTTCATGTGATTAGGGATTCATTTTAACCCTGTGAACTAAACTCACATTTCAGACGGTGATACTATCCCTTCTTTTATCAGAAGACACATTGAACATCTACTAGTCAAATGACAGTGTGAAAGCAGGCGGGTTGGTTCTACTCTCTATGGATGTTTTGTGGCGTTTTGTGATCCATTAGACCAGAACACGTCAACCCTGTTACGGTCAACCCTGTTACGGTCAACCCTGTTACGGTCAACCCTGTTAACCATAGACAGACAGGCTAGATTTTTTTTCAAACGAAGTTTGCATTTAACTGCTGTCATATGAGGATGTATAGCTGTAACAGGTTGTTAGGTCAATCCTGTTACTTTATTTGGCACTTAATAAGCACTTAATATACTAATTTATTTATTTAACCTCGGAAAACATGTTTTTTTATGAAGTTGAACATGTACCCTTTGTGACAGAATGGTAAAATTAGGTGAAATCACATGTTTTTTTACGAAGTTGAACATGTACCCTTTGTGACAGAATGGTAAAATTAGGTGAAATCACATGTTTTTTTTAATGAAGTTGAACATGTACCCTTTGTGACAGAATGGTAAAATTAGGTGAAATCACATGTTTTTTTGTGAAGTTGAACATGTACCCTTTGTGACAGAATGGTAAAATTAGGTGAAATCACATGTTTTTTTATGAAGTTGAACATGTACCCTTTGTGAATGGAATGGTAAAATTAGGTGAAATCAAATGCTTTTTCCCCTCACCAAGTTACACATCTCAAAAGGCACCGAATTGGTGGAAGGACTCAATAATGGTAAAAATAATTAACTGTAATATGTTAACTTAAATTGTTTGGGATCTACGGCGTCAATATGTTGCAGACGCCTCAGGCTATCAGGTCATTGACAGTCAGAGCAACATGATGCCAAAACACACAATCAATAACCTAGTGGCGTCACACTGCAGAGCACAGAGGATACCTTTAGCCTGTGATGACAATGATCCCATGGAAATGTGCCCACGCACGCACACGCGCGCACACACACTTCCTCTCTAAATAAGACTCTTTCACAGCCATGTTGGAATGTCTCAGTCAGCTGAGGACAGGCTGATGTAACAGAGCCTCAGCCGAGAGAGAGAGCATGCCAGACCAGACCCCTGTCCTTGGTTGTGTGTCTGTCTATACGTGTCTGTCTGTCTGTCTGTCTGGCAGACTTCGTGATTATTAAATTAGGCTGGCTGTGTCTCTATTCCAGAGACAAGGGGAGCAGAAGGACAGAGGGAGCAGAAGGACAGAGGGAGCAGAAGGACCAGAAGGACAGAGGGAGCAGAAGGGCAGGGGGAGCAGAAGGACAGGGGGAGCAGAAGGACAGGGGGAGCAGAAGGACAGGGGGAGCAGAAGGACAGGGGGAGCAGAAGGACAGGGGGAGCAGAAGGACAAAGGGAGCAGAAGGACAAAGGGAGCAGAAGGACAGAGGGAGCAGAAGGACAGAGGGACAGAGGGAGCAGAAGGACAGAGGGAGCAGAAGGACAGAGGGAGCAGAGTGACCGAGAAATAGAGGGAGCAGAAGGGCAGAAGGAGCAGAGTGACCGAGGGAGCAGATTGACAAAGGACAGAGGGACAGAGAAATGGAGGGAGCAGAGTGACAGAGGGAGCAGAGTGACAGAGGGAGCAGAGAGATAAAGGGATGGAGAGATGGAGGGAGCAGAGTGACAGAGGGAGCAGAGTGACAGAGAGAGCAGAGAGATAAAGGGATGGAGAGATGGAGGGAGCAGAGTGACAGATGGACAGAGGGAGCAGAGTGACAGATGGACAGGGGGACAGAGTGACAGAGGGAGCAGAGTGACAGAGGGAGCAGAGTGGCAGAGGGAGCAGAGTGACAGAGGGAGCAGAGTGACAGAGGGAGCAGAGAGATAAAGGGATGGAGAGATGGAGGGAGCAGAGTGACAGAGGGAGCAGAGTGACAGAGAGAGCAGAGAGATAAAGGGATGGAGAGATGGAGGGAGCAGAGTGACAGATGGACAGAGGGAGCAGAGTGACAGATGGACAGGGGGACAGAGTGACAGAGGGAGCAGAGTGGCAGAGTGACAGAGGGAGCAGAGTGACAGAGGGAGCAAAGTGACAGAGGGACAGAGGGAGCAGAGTGACTGAAGGGCAGGGGGAGAGAGGGAGCAGAGTGACAGGGGGAAAGAGTGACAGAGGGAGCAGAGTGACAGGGGGACAGAGAGAGCCTGAGAGGTGCAACCATGATGTCATAGTCACACTGCCTTCTCTCTCTCCAGATAGCACCGCTTGTTTAACCTTCTACCCCACTGCCCACCCGGGTGTGTGGATGTGTGAGTGAGTGACCGGGGTCAGTATGTTTGGTCTTTTAAAAGCACAGTGAGAGACATACAGACAGTTCCATGGAAGCCCTGGGCTGATTAACCCACTGCAGTGAGCACAGAGACCTCAGAGACCTTGCCTTGAGCCAGGCATGACACACCAGGGACGACCAGGGACGACCAGCACATGACTCACGTTATGTAGTACAATAATTCTGACACTAGTGTGTAGTAGTATTAATGGTAGTAGTAGTCCCAGCATGCAAAGTGGGTTGTGAAAAAAAATGAAAACCCGTATTTGAATCAGACAGGGTAGTAGTCGAAGTAACAGATGAAGTAGTAAGACTATATTAATAGTAGTACTCCTGTATACAAAGCAAGAGGAATTGATCCGTTGTGTTTGGTGTGACGTGGGTGGTCTTGTTGGTCTGGGTGGGGTGTGATGGAGTGAGGGAGGGTGGGTTTAAAGACAGTGGCGCTCTGTAGATGGGTGGAAGTGTGTGTGGGTGTTACACACTGTGTGGGAGGTAGATTGAAGGTGGCAGAGTGTGTGTGTGTGTGTGTGTGTGTCGAGTGGTGCCCTGAAGGTGTGTGTGAGACTCTTTAAAGGAGCCCACTAGTCTGCCTCTGTGTCCCATCCTGTCTCCTTAAGTCCTCTCTTCCTTTTCCCCTTCCTAGAAACAAGGTGTCAGAGGAAATGCACATCTCTCTCTCTCTCTACCTCTCTACCTCTCTCACAACTGTTAATTTAAATGCATTCCAGGTGACTACCTCATGAAACTAGTTGAGAGAATGCCAACAGTGTGCAAGTTGTCATCAAGGCAAAGGAGGGCTACTTTGAAGAATCTAAAATCTAAAATATAATATAATATAATATTGATTCCATTTGTGTTATTTCATAGTTTTGATGTCTTCACTATTATTCTACATCGTAGAAAATAGTAAAAATAAAGAAAACCCTCGGGATCGGTGTCCCTATACCGGGATGGTTGTTGCTAACATGAGCAATTGTGACTAGAATGACGTTGTAAGTAACAGCAAACTTTCCAGGACATAGACATGTCTTATAAGGGCAGAAAGCTTAAATTCTTGTTAATCTAATAACTGCACTGTCCAATTTACAGTAGCTATTACAGTGAAAAAATACCATGCTATTGTTTGAGGAGAGTGCACAACAACAAACCACCTTTAAATCGCGGAAACTGGTTTGATACATTCACCTCTGAAGGTAAATAATGTACTTAGATTCAGATTACTGAATGTACTGAATGTATGTTGCCCATGCCAATAAAGCCCTTAAATTGAATTGAGAGAGAGATGGGGGAGGAGGGGGGTGAGACAGAGATACATAGTGAAAAAGATAAAGAGAGAGAGAAAAAAGGACTCTTTTCACAGCTGTTCAAGGATGGAATGTCACAGGGTCTACTTCCTGCAGTGCACGGCTGTCTCTGTACGTCTCACTTCCTGTTTCTCTCAGGGGAATCCAGGAGCAGATTATGTGAGTATGTGTGTATGTAAGTGTGTGCATGAATATGTATGTCCATGAATATGTATGTGTGTGTCCTTAATTCAGGACCCCCCCCCCCCCCCCCCCAGTGTCAGAGTGGTCTCTCCCTCCCTGGTTTGACTTCCTGGTTTTCTTGTATTGTCCGCTGGCTCGTGCCATTGCATGTGACAGAGGGATGTGAGGACCAGACTTCTGGACCCGGCAACCTTCATGTTCGGTCTCTGATTACACAAGGTTTTCCTCTACAGAATGATTAGGATATGATTGTGGAAACAGAGCCACGTCACTACACAGGTCTCATGTGTAGGGTTGTGTTCATTAGGCACCAAACAGAAGAAAAGGGGACTGAAACAAGGACAGACTATAATGGTAACGCTCACTATGCTTTTCCTTTATAGACCCTAATGAACACAGTCCAGATTCACTTACATTTAAGGCATTCTTATCTAGCAATTCGAGTTAAGTGCCTTGCTCAAGGGAACACAGATTTTTCACCTAGTCGGCTTGGGGATTCAAACCAGCAACATTTCTGTTAGTGTCCCAAAGCTCTTAACCACTAGGCTACCTGCCTCTTAACCACTAGGCTACCTGCCTCTTAACCACTAGGCTACCTGCCTCTTAACCACTAGGCTACCTGCCTCTTAACCACTAGGCTACCTGCCTCTTAACCACTAGGCTACCTGCCTCTTAACCACTAGGCTACCTGCCTCTTAACCACTAGGCTACCTGCCACTTAACCACTAGGCTACCTGCCTCTTAACCACTAGGCTACCTGCCTCTTAACCACTAGGCTACCTGCCTCTTAACCACTAGGCTACCTGCCTCTTAACCACTAGGCTACCTGCCTCTTAACCACTAGGCTACCTGCCTCTTAACCACTAGGCTACCTGCCTCTTAACCACTAGGCTACCTGCCACTTAACCACTAGGCTACCTGCCTCTTAACCACTAGGCTACCTGCCTCTTAACCACTAGGCTACCTGCCTCTTAACCACTAGGCTACCTGCCTCTTAACCACTAGGCTACCTGCCTCTTAACCACTAGGCTACCTGCCTCTTAACCACTAGGCTACCTGCCTCTTAACCACTAGGCTACCTGCCTCTTAACCACTAGGCTACCTGCCTCTTAACCACTAGGCTACCTGCCTCTTAACCACTAGGCTACCTGCCTCTTAACCACTAGGCTACCTGCCTCTTAACCACTAGGCTACCTGCCACTTAACCACTAGGCTACCTGCCTCTTAACCACTAGGCTACCTGCCTCTTAACCACTAGGCTACCTGCCTCTTAACCACTAGGCTACCTGCCTCTTAACCACTAGGCTACCTGCCTCTTAACCACTAGGCTACCTGCCTCTTAACCACTAGGCTACCTGCCTCTTAACCACTAGGCTACCTGCCTCTTAACCACTAGGCTACCTGCCTCTTAACCACTAGGCTACCTGCCTCTTAACCACTAGGCTACCTGCCACTGTGTTATACAGTATGCGTTTTGTTATTTGCCACAAACATTGCAATTCAAACGTTGGAATTCACAAAGTCATGTCCAGTATGACTAAAGCTGCTTTGGAGAAAGATCAGTACAACGCATCTGTCTGTTCCTCTGTTCTGTGCCTCCAACTTTATGACTAATGGCTGTGTGTGTGTGTGTGTGACCGGACATTTGGCCGGCAGCATTTACATTTACCAGACGTTTGAGACATTTACCAGACCCATACGCTTTGGGTGCGTAACCTGATTAGGACGTCCTTCCACGGTGCTCATAACGACTTAAAACCACGGTGCTCATAACGACTTAAAACCACGGTGCTCATAACGACTTAAAACCACGGTGCTCATAACGACTTAAAACCACGGTGCTCATAACGACTTAAAACCACGGTGCTCATAACGACTTAAAACCACGGTGCTCATAACGACTTAAAACCACGGTGCTCATAACGACTTAAAACCACGGTGCTCATAACGACTTAAAACCACATTTACATTACGGTCATTCATATGAACAGAATATGCAAGGTGAGGATGCCGTCCTTCTAATTCTGATTCACACTTTCAAGATGTTAGAATAACTGTCCACATTTATTTTTCCTCAGACAACAAGACCAGTAACGAACAGAGAAATCACTCGCCTGTCAATCTACTATCCCCCATAGTAGAAAAGTTGACCTATTTTATTGGTCAGCTTTTTCGAGAAAGAAATATCCTTTTCCAAACAGACTCAGGGACAGATGATAGATCCCAAAATCAGTAAACCTAGGCTACATTTTTTTTTTAAAGGCTTAAAAAGCAATGAGTCTGATGCAACAGATAAGAACAATCATCTTAAAATGTTGATAAACTACTACTATACTATTTCTTGACATTATAAGCGGAGCAATGTGCACAAGGCAGTAGGCTGCGCGGGAACGTTCCTTCCAAAACGCATTTAGTGAGAAACGTGCGAGCGGGTTTCATGTGACGTGAATAAAAAACATCCAGTAGAAATGTAGAAACAGGGTCTAATATGAAACAAGTAGCATGGGTTGCTAATATGACTGATTTAGGCTAGACTACTTTGAAGCAGGCTAAGACATGCCTCATAATATGTAGTAAAAAGTTCAGGTTTCTAACAATTGAGTATACTGTATGTTTTCAAAATGCATACGACTTCCAGCTCTACTTCCAGCTCATTGCGAAGTGGCGTGTGACACGCTGATAAAACCTGCCTTCTGATGGTTGTTTGAGATGCTGCAGCAGCAGCTCTCACGCTGATGAAACCTGCCTTCTGATGGTTGTTTGAGATGCTGCAGCAGCAGCTCTCACGCTGATGAAACCTGCCTTCTGATGGTTGTTTGAGATGCTGCAGCAGCAGCTCTCACGCTGTCTGACAGATTTACTGCTCCTCTGTATCTGTATGTTGTATGCGTGTGATAAATAAGATATATAATGAATATACTGTAGCCTACACACACACACCAATTTAATTAATTTAATTCCACTAAATTATGCAAAGTAACCTATAGATTGATAAGCATGACCAGTCAAATGTATAGACATCGACTGGTATTTAAATCAACGAATAGACTAAAAAGCATTATTTAGGATTTTCTGTTAATCTCAGGGACAATTGAGCAGCGGCAATTTTATTTATGAGCTTTCCAAATGTTTTATCTGCCAAATACCTGCTATTACCGGCTAATGGAAGCCATGGCGTGTGTGGGCATGTGTGTGTGTACAGTATATACACCTGAAGTCAGAAGTTTACATACACTTTAGCCAAATACATTTAAACTCAGTTTTTCACAGTTCCTGACATTTAATTATAGTAAAAATTCCTTGTCTTAGTTCAGTTAGGATCACCACTTTATTTTAAGAATGTGAAATGTCAGAATAATAGTAGAGAGAATTATTTATTTCAGCTTTTATTTATTTCATCACATGAAAGTGGGTCAAAAGTTTACAAACACTCAATTAGTATTTGGTAGCATTGCCTTTAAATTGTTTAACTTGGGTCAAATGTTTTGGGTAGCCTTCCACAAGCTTCCCACAATATGTTGGGTGAATTTTGGCCCATTCCTCCTGACAGAGCTGGTGTAACTGAGTCAGGTTTGTAGGCCTCCTTGCTCGCACATGCTTTTTCATTTCAGTGCTTTGTGATGGCCACTCCAATACCTTGACTTTGTTGTCCTTAAACCATTTTGCCACAACTTTGGAAGTATGCTTGGGGTCATTGTCCATTTGGAAGACTCATTTGCAACCAAGCTTTAACTTCCTGACTGATGTCTTGAGATGTTGCTTCAATATATCCACATCATTTTCTGTCCTCATGATGCCATCTACTTTGTGAAGTGCACCAGTTGCTCCTGCAGCAAAGCACCCCCCCAACATAATGCTGCCACCCCCGTGCTTCATCGTTGGGATGGTGTTCTTCGGCTTGCAATCCTCCCCCTTTTTCCTCCAAACATAACGATGGTCATTATGGCCAAACAGTTCTATTTCTGTTTCCTCAGACCAGAGGACATGTCACCAAAAAGTACGATCTTTGTCCCCATTGTCAGGTGCAAACTGTAGTCTGGCTTTTTTATGGCGGTCTTGGAGCAGTGGCTTCTTCCTTGCTGAGCAGCCTTTCAGGTTATGTCGGTATAGGAATTGTTTTACTGTGGCTATAGATACTTTTGTACCTGTTTCCTCCAGCATCTTCACAACGTCCTTTGCTGTTGTTCTGGGATTGATTTGCACTTTTCGCACCAAAGTACGTTCATCTCTAGGAGACAGAATGTGCCTCCTTCCTGAGCGGTGTGACGGCTGCGTGGTCCCATGGTGTTTATACTTGCATACTATTGTTTGTACAGATGAACGTGGTACCTTCAGCCATTTGGAAATTGCTCCCAAGGATGAACCAGACTTGTGGAAGTCTACCATTTTTTTCTGAGGTCTTGGCTGATTTCTTCTGATGTTCCCATGATATCAAGCAAAGACGCACTGAGATTGAAGGTAGACCTTGAAATACATCCACGGGTACACCTCCAATTGACTCAAATTATATCAATTTACCTATAAGAAGCTAAAGACATGACATCATTTTCTGGAATTTTCCAAGCTGTTTAAAGGCACAGTCAACTTAGTGCATGCAAACTTCTGACCCACTGGAAAAATTACTTGTGTCATTCATAAAGTAGATGTCCTCACCGACTTGCCAAAACTATAGTTTGTTAACAAGAAATTTGTGGAGTGGTTGAAAAACTAGTTTTAACGACTTCAACCTAAGCGTATGTAAACTTTCGACTTCAACTGTAAATATATATATCTCATTTATTATAAACTGGGTGGTTTGAGCCCTGAATGCTGATTGGCTGACAGCCATGGTATATCAGATCGTAAACCACGGGTGTGACAAAACATGTATTTGTACTGCTCTAATTACGTTGGTAACCAGTTTATAATAGCAATAAGGCACCTCGGGGGTTTGTGGTATACGGCCAATATTCCACGGCTAAGAGCTGCATCCAGGCCCTCTGCTTTGAGTCATCCTGTAGAACAGCCCTTAGCCGTGGTATATTGGCCGTATACCACACCCCTTCGTGCCTTATTGCTTAATTACCTCACAGCCCTGTGAGAACATAGAGGTCACATAGAAGACCGGGTAAAGTGTGAGAACATAGAGGTCACATAGAAGACAGGGTAAAGTGTGAGAACATAGAGGTCACATAGAAGACCGGGTAAAGTGTGAGAACATAGAGGTCACATAGAAGACAGGGTAAAGTGTGAGAACATAGAGGTCACATAGAAGACAGGGTAAAGTGTGAGAACATAGAGGTCACATAGAAGACCGGGTAAAGTGTGAGAACATAGAGGTCACATAGAAGACAGGGTAAAGTGTGAGAACACAGAGGTCACATAGAAGACAGGGTAAAGTGTGAGAACACAAAGGACTCAGAACAGTATTCTGCCAACAGTGTCTGAGCTGTAACATCTGCCTGAGAAGAGATGTAGAATGCAGACAGACAGGATGACAAACCCTCCAGTCAAACGTTTGGACACACCTACTCATTCAAGGGTTTTTCTTTATTATATATACTATTTTCTAAATTATAGAATAATCGTGAAAACATCAAAACTATGAAATATCACATATGGAATCATGTAGTAACCAAAAAAGTGTTTAACAAATCTAAATATATTTTATATTTGAGATTGTTCAAATCAGCTTTGCACACTCTTGGCATTCTCTCAACCAAGTTCACCTGGAATGCTATTCTAACAGTCTTGAAGGAGATCCCACATATGCTGAGCACTTGTTGGCTGCTTTTTCTGTAAAAATCTTTTCACATTAGCTTTTCAATGAGACTGAAACCTGGAGAAATGCACAATACACGTACAATGTTCAATGCAGCAACTGCATTTAGATTCTGTGTGTGTGTGTGTGTGTGTACGCTCGCTAAAACACCTTCTATATGTTGTAAGGCAGAGAGCTCACTTATTCGAGGCAGCAGTTCCAACTGACTCACCGACCTCTACCCACTCTTCCCACCCACTCCCTTTCTCCTCTCTTTCTCTCTGTCCTCTCCTCCCACTCCCTTTCTCTCTCTGTCATCTCCTCCCACTCCCTCTCCCACTCAGCCCCAGCCTCTACCCCGGCGTGGGAGTAAGCATATCCCAGTATGAGAGCCTCCGGTGGGGCACACATACAGCGAGCATGGGCCTACGGTTCTGGAGCTTTGGCTTTCATTCTCTCTCCCACACAGACACACACACACACACATACACTCTACCCACATGAGGAACCCACACTGAGAGCTCCCCTTTAATGTCATGTGTCTTACATCTGAGGAGAGCAGAGGCAGGGGAAACACGGGGGAGTGTGTGGGCTGAGTATGTGTGTGTGTGTGTGTGTGTGTGTGTGTGTGTGTGTGTGTGTGTGTGCGTGTGTGAACTGTGCGAATCACTATGCCTTTTGAATTCAGTTCACATTCAGACAAACCATTAGTCCTCTGCTGTCCTTCTTGGTAGACATGTACTCACAGGAGCTAAATCACTCAGATAGCTTTTATTGCCAGAGCTAAATAGCATCCAGTCCCTCTCAAAAGAATTCAAGATTCATGACTTATGATCTGATGATTAGACACACTGTAGGAGGTATTATGTTAAAACAGATGAAGAACAGATTGAAAGAACTGAGAGAACTGAGAGAATGATAGAATGAGAACACAGAGAATGACAGTGAAATAATGAGAGAATGAGAACACAGAGAATGACAGAGTGAAATAATGAGAGAATGAGAGAACTGAGAGAATGATAGAATTAGAACACAGAGAATGAAAGAGTGAAATAATGAGAGAACTGAGAGAATGATAGAATTAGAACACAGAGAATGACAGAGTGAAATAATGAGAGAATGAGAGAACTGAGAGAATGATAGAATGAGAACACAGAGAATGACAGAATGACAGAGTGAAATAATGAGAGAACTGAGAGAATGATAGAATGAGAACACAGAGAATGACAGAGTGAAATAATGAGAGAATGAGTAGGGGATCCTCTGAATGTAAGTGCAACTCTTGGACTGAATTAGACATTGAACATCCTAGACCCAAAACTGCAGAAATAGTGAACCAATTCACTAAATAGATACAGAAAGTCAGTAAGTATAAGTGAATGAATGTATAGGGAGAGAGATAGATTGGTACAGTCCTTCCACAGGTATTTTCCCTCTTTGAAGACAATAGTAAAATCTATAACAGGTATAGTTTTTAGGAATCAAGATGTTTGGGTCTACATCGGAGGGCCTGAACACACAGGACAACGTCATTCCTCTAGAAGCTCTGTATAACAGATGGAAGGACCAGTATCTTACCGGTAGAAGAATGGATGACCAATGTCAATCATCTCTACTTTGTCAATCATCTCCACCTTGTCAATCATCTCCACCTTGTCAATCATCTTCACCTTGTCAATCATCTTCACCATGGCGATTTCAGCTTCTGAAAAACAGGCAATAGAGAACATTATATAATACATAATATCATAATGAGATGTTCTGGAATTATTTAACAAAAAACTTGTTTATGTTCACGATCACATTGCATGATACATTCCCATGGTGTGAAGTGTCTTGGTATACCGACGGACCAGATTGCTCATTGGAATATGTAACATTTGTGTGTGGGCGACTGTGGGCAGTCTCTGTCCTTCCAGTTCCCCATCTAGTTCCAACAATTAGTTAGCTCCTCCGGGGAACAACCCAAACACAACCCTTACCTCATCATCTGTCCACTTATATGAGAAAAACACTGTTTTACATCATTTAAAAGGGCCCATTCACTATGACTAGATCATCAATAATATGTTTTAAGAAACAATTAGGTATAAACCATCTTGATTTTGTTCTATTATAAATAGATGGAGGCTATTTTTTTCATATTGTGTATTTCATAATGTGTCTTTGGTAAATGTTAAAATCTTACAATTCAAGTCCCCCTGGCTGTAGTATAATCATGGTGTCTGGGACATGAGACTGTTGCAGGTGTCTCACAGATGTCCCCTGGCTGTAGTATAATCACATGGTGTCTGGGACATGAGACTGTTGCAGGTGTCTCACAGATGTCCCCTGGCTGTGGTATAATCACATGGTGTCTGGGACATGAGACTGTTGCAGGTGTCTCACAGATGTCCCCTGGCTGTGGTATAATCACATGGTGTCTGGGACATGAGACTGTTGCAGGTGTCTCACAGATGTCCCCTGGCTGTAGTATAATCACATGGTGTCTGGGACATGAGACTGTTGCAGGTGTCTCACAGATGTCCCCTGGCTGTAGTATAATCACATGGTGTCTGGGACATGAGACTGTTGCAGGTGTCTCACAGATGTCCCCTGGCTGTGGTATAATCACATGGTGTCTGGGACATGAGACTGTTGCAGGTGTCTCACAGATGTCCCCTGGCTGTAGTATAATCACATGGTGTCTGGGACATGAGACTGTTGCAGGTGTCTCACAGATGTCCCCTGGCTGTGGTATAATCACATGGTGTCTGGGACATGAGACTGTTGCAGGTGTCTCACAGATGTCCCCTGGCTGTGGTATAATCACATGGTGTCTGGGACATGAGACTGTTGCAGGTGTCTCACAGATGTCCCCTGGCTGTAGTATAATCACATGGTGTCTGGGACATGAGACTGTTGCAGGTGTCTCACAGATGTCCCCTGGCTGTAGTATAATCACATGGTGTATGGGACATGAGACTGTTGCAGGTGTCTCACAGATGTCCCCTGGCTGTGGTATAATCACATGGTGTCTGGGACATGAGATTGTTGCAGGTGTCTCACAGATGTCCCCTGGCTGTAGTATAATCACATGGTGTCTGGGACATGAGACTGTTGCAGGTGTCTCACAGATGTCCCCTGGCTGTAGTATAATCACATGGTGTCTGGGACATGAGACTGTTGCAGGTGTCTCACAGATGTCCCTCTGGCTGTAGTATAATCACATGGTGTCTGGGACATGAGACTGTTGCAGGTGTCTCACAGATGTCCCCTGGCTGTAGTATAATCACATGGTGTCTGGGACATGAGACTGTTGCAGGTGTCTCACAGATGTCCCCTGGCTGTAGTATAATCACATGGTGTCTGGGACATGAGACTGTTGCAGGTGTCTCACAGATGTCCCCTGGCTGTTGCATGACTTCACTATTAAACCCCCCATGCTGTCTTTGTAAACGTTTTTCTAAATCATCACTTCATGTCAAATAAATAACTATCTGTTTATTTTTGTTTTTACCTCAAAATAAACATTTTTTATCATTTATTTCCCTGAGCCTCCTTGGGTCACTGAAAAGCTCAGTCAGTTGTGTGGGCGTAGGGATACACATTTGAGAAGTATCTTCTCAAATTATTGTTTTACATGTGCTAAAGCTCTGTAAGGTGTTCCTGTGGGATGAAAACAGATGATGGTGAAAGTTAGAGGGTGTTAGCTAAACATTATCAGGTAGGAGGTCCAGAGCAGCACCAGAGTAGTGATCGATGGTAGAAAGTTAAATACCTAGTGCTTTTATCTACATTGTCATCAGCAGCTTTCTCCAATAGTGACATTACTATACACAACTACAAGAGAGTACTTCAGGGAGTACTTTGTCTGACAGTCAGGGAATACTTTGTCAGACAGTCAGGGAGTACTTTGTCAGACAGTCAGGGAGTACTTTGTCAGACAGTCAGGGAGTACTTTGTCAGACAGTCAGAGAGTACTTTGTCTGACAGTACTTTGCCTGACAGTCTGACAGTACTTTGTCAGACAGTCAGGGAGTACTTGTCAGACAGTCAGGGAGTACTTTGTCAGACAGTCAGGGAGTACTTGGTCTGACAGTCAGGAAGTACTTTGTCTGACAGTACTTTGTCAGACAGTCAGGGAGTACTTGTCAGACAGTCAGGGAGTACTTTGTCAGAAAGTCAGGGAGTACTTGGTCTGACAGTCAGGGAGTACTTTGTCTGACAGTACTTTGCCTGACAGTCTGACAGTACTTTGTCACTGACAGTCTGACAGTACTTTGTCAGACAGTCAGGGAGTACTTGTCAGACAGTCAGAGAGTACTTGTCTGACAGTCAGAGAGTACTTTGTCTGACAGTCAGAGAGTACTTGTCTGACAGTCAGGGAGTACTTGTCAGACAGTCAGAGAGTACTTGTCAGACAGTCAGAGAGTACTTTGTCTGACAGTCAGAGAGTACTTTGTCTGACAGTCAGAGAGCACTTGTCAGACAGTCAGAGAGTACTTTATCTGACAGTCAGAGAGTACTTGTCAGACAGTCAGAGAGTACTTTATCTGACAGTCAGGGAGTACTTTGTCAGACAGTCAGGGAGTACTTTGTCTGACAGTACTTTGTCAGACAGTCAGAGAGTACTTTGTCAGGCAGTCAGGGAGTACTTTGTCTGACAGTCAGAGAGTACTTTGTCTGACAGTACTTTGCCTGACAGTCTGACAGTACTTTGTCAGACAGTCAGGGAGTACTTGTCAGACAGTCAGGGAGTACTTTGTCAGACAGTCAGGGAGTACTTGGTCTGACAGTCAGGGAGTACTTTGTCTGACAGTACTTTGTCAGACAGTCAGAGAGTACTTTGTCAGACAGTCAGGGAGTACTTTGTCAGACAGTCAGAGAGTACTTTGTCTGACAGTACTTTGCCTGACAGTCTGACAGTACTTTGTCAGACAGTCAGGGAGTACTTGTCAGACATTCAGGGAGTACTTTGTCAGACAGTCAGGGAGTACTTGGTCTGACAGTCAGGGAGTACTTTGTCTGACAGTACTTTGCATGACAGTCTGACAGTACTTTGTCAGACAGTCAGGGAGTACTTTGTCAGACAGTCAGAGAGTACTTGTCAGAGTCAGAGAGTACTTTGTCTGACAGTCAGAGAGTACTTTGTCTGACAGTCAGAGAGTACTTGTCAGACAGTCAGAGAGTACTTGTCAGACAATCTGACAGTACTTTGACAGCATTTCAGTCTGAAGGACGATTTGAAGTGACTGAAATATTCAGAAAGGTATTGGGAAGTGATCAGAAGATCACCAGGCAATAATTTTGTGTAGAAAATTACATAAATGCTTTCAATTATGTGGTGCTGTCCTTCTCAGTCTGATTATGCCCGGTCATGTCCACTCTCTGCTCTAACGAGCCCTGCACAGCTTGAGAGCATTGTAAAGGAAAATAGATTAGTGTTCCTGAGAATCTTAGCATTCATTCATATTAGCACACAGCTAATAATAGTAGCTTCCGGGCTCCCGAGTGGCACAGCGGTTTAAGACACTGCATCTCAGTGCTTCAGATGTCACTACAGACACCCTGGTTCGATTCCAGGCTGTATCACAACTGGACGTGATTGGGCGGAAAACATTTGGCCCAGCGACGCCCGGGTTTGGCTGGTGTAGGCCGTCATTGTAAATAAGAATGTGTTCTTTAACTGACTTGCCTAGTTAAATAAAGGTAAAAAAAAAAATATATATATATATATATATATATATATTTTTTTTTAAATTATAGCTCCTACTGTTCAAGAGGTTTTGCAGGAGAAAAACAGAAAGCACTCTTCCACCATTTGCTAATGAGGATCCAAATAAACAAACAAATAAATTAACAAACATAGAGGAAAAGTGTAGCTGGCTATGCAAGAACATTGTTTACATTGTCAGAAGGCACCTTCTACCTTGGCACTAGGGCAGCGTTTCCCTTTTACGATTCTGATATCACTTTTTATGTAGCTAGGCTAGCTACAGGTACCCTATGTAAATATAAATGTCAGGTCAGTAGCTAGCTAGCTAGCTAGCTATCCTACTTGCGGTCGAGAATAGTAGCTAGCTAACTAGCTAAGTTAATGTTAGCTAGCAGCAGCGCAACAATATAATGCCCTTTGCTTTTAATAATAATAGTTAGCTAGAAGAATAACTATTTTGAGATGTACTTTTTGAAACGTTGCTGTTGACTGCTGCTGCATGTTGGGAAATAACTTTGATGAAGGACGCTGCTATCAAATCCACTGCCTAAGAAACAATTGCTGCTTTCTTTTGCTTTTGTTCATTGCTGTAGCCTTTTAATGCAGTCAGTTGATCAAAGCGCCCTCTAGTGGCATCATGGGTGGAATGTTTCTCATAATTTTTCATAATTCATTAAAAAGAAAGTATGCCCATAATAATGTCTGTGAGGTGTATACTTTTGTTTGAAAGTAGATGTTTTTAAAGACCACCAAGAAACTGTGACCATGATTTAGCCCACTGCAGTGAAAGGTTAAAGTGGAAGTAGGCCTAAATACAGATATATTTTGGTCTTTGGTAGCATAAGTGCACGCTGCCAACAATGAGGAATGGAATGTCAATATGACAGAGCAGGGCCAACAACCGTGTAGGAGGATATATGCACATCAAGATAAACTGTCATTGGTCTATTATAATTATATCAGATTGTAATGTCATGATCTGGGCCAAAAACTTGTTTTTAGACAGCTCTTATACTAAAGGGCACATTCATCATTTTCACAGTTTCAGTGTTGTTTCGATCTAAAAGTGTGGAAATATCATAAAAAAAGCACAATTTTAACTGCATTGCCCCTTGACTTTCTACTCTGAAGACAGAGGAATAGCGGTGTTTGCATAAAACCATTTGAAATAAGTAACAAACCATTTGTAACAGGTCAAGTGTTAAAAAGGACATTTAACCACCTGACCAATTGAACCAATGGTTAAATGTCCTTTCAAACACTTGACCAATTGGATCAATGGTTAAATGTCCTTTTAAACACCTGACCAATTGGAGCAATGGTTAAATGTCTTTTCAAACACTAGACCAATTGTTAAATGTCCTTTTAAACACCTGACCAATTGGACCAATGGTTAAATGTCATTTTAAACACTTGACCAATTGGACCAATGGTTAAATGTCCTTTCAAACACTTGACCAATTGGACCAATGGTTAAATGTCCTTTCAAACACCTGACCAATTGGAGCAATGGTTAAATGTCTTTTCAAACACTAGACCAATTGTTAAATGTCCTTTTAAACACCTGACCAATTGGACCAATGGTTAAATGTCCTTTCAAACACCTGACCAATTGGACCAATGGTTAAATGTCCTTATAAACATTTGACCAATTGGACCAATGGTTAAATGTCCTTATAAACATTTGACCAATTGGACCAATGGTTAAATGTCCTTTCAAACACCTGACCTGTTACAAATGGTTTGCACCCAACCACAATCTCAGATCTCCCCCCTCACACACACACACACACACACACACACACACACACACACACACACACACACACACACACACACACACACACACACACACACACACACACACACACACACACACTAATACTTGCTTTGTTCCTTGAACTGCATTTTTATTGTAATTATATCTCACAAGGATATGATGATGATGAAGGATGATGATAACTATTATCATTATCACTATTTGAAATACAAAAGTCACCTGTAAGTCAGTCATATCACAACTAACATTAATGGAATCATGTTGGTTTATTCCTGCTTTCTCTCTCTCTCTCTGACGGTGTCTCCGCCGGGGTAATCACATTCCAAAACACACACAGGAATTTCCACCAGCCCAGCTAGCATACCACCCCACACACGCACACACACACACACACGCACACACACACACAGCACGACTCGCATACCACCCCTCCTCCCGCAACTTAAAGAAGGGAAAACACACACAGAGATCCTGTCTGCACCCAACCACACTCTCAGATCTCTCCCCCCCTCACACACACACATATATCTAGCTCGACTTGCATACCACCCCTCCTCCAGCAATTTAAAGAAGGGAAAACACACACAGAGATCATACGCACGCACGCGCACACACACGCACGCACAGTCTACAATGATAGAACCAAGGCAGACCACACACTGTTGCAATGCCATGCTTCTTCTGGTCTTTCACACAATGCAAACTCTAGAATATGATAGCCTAACTGTAGACCTAACAAAATAATGGCACTTATCTAAACACCAAATCTTTTGAATGTGAAAAAACGAAGCAAATAAAACAATAGGCTTAATGCTGTATATCCGAAGTATTAAGATGATATACACGGTCAACAGCTGTAGCTTACCTTGTGGTTGTCTGTCTCCGGACTCGAGTTTTCTTCCTCCGCACCTTGCTGTTGCAAACGCCAAGAGTCGTGCAGGAGGGAGCCCGGGGTTGCAGACACCTTTCCATGGCGCGACACTCCGCAGTTACATGCTACAAAAACCAGAACGCGACAACAACAAAAAAAATCACCAAAGGCTGAAAAACACTTTCTCTAGCAACTGACTTTCTCAACTGACTTTCTCATCGCGAATGCACTTAATGATCTCATCTTTCAGTCATCTGCGACTCCTGCAAGTCATTTCCCCTCTCCCCTTATCGCTGACTGGCCGCGGGGCTTTTCGCCGTGTGCATACTGAATCAGTCGGAAATGCCACTGAGTTTCCTGTTTCAGCATAGCTTCCCATTCACCTCAGCCTGTATATAGGCGCGTCCCACGCTCGCCCTGACGACGACCCCCAGCCAGCAATAAATCCCCTGGTAAACAGGGGCCGTCCCTGCTGCGACCCATGTGCGTGTAGTGCGTGCGCGTGTCCATAGACACATGTACGTTTTCAGGAAAGTCCACATCTCTGAATAACACGATTTTACAGACAGAAATGATAAGGTTACATGTTTTCCAGAATATGACTAGCCTACATTTTTTTCTGCACTCAGCCTGTAACCACAGTTGGTTCCTTGAATTAGACTTGAATTAGACTGATCTACTGGGCTGTGTAGATGTATAATACTATCACATAATGTAAATCGAATGTCAATAGTTTTGAATTGAAAAAATATATATACCACAAATCTTTCTCCAGTCTCTATCCCTCCTCATCTCTCCTCCATCCCTCCTCATCTCTCCTCTATCCCTCCTCATCTCTCCTCTATCCCTCCTCATCTCTCCTCCATCCCTCCTCATCTCTCCTCCATCCCTCCTCATCTCTCCTCCATCTCTACTCTCTCCTTCACGCCTCCTCCATCCCTCCTCATCTCTCCTCATCTCTCCTCCATCCCTCCTCATCTCTCCTCCATCCCTACTCATCTCTCCTCCATCTCTACTCTCTCCTTCACGCCTCCTCCATCCCTCCTCATCTCTCCTCCATCCCTCCTCATCTCTCCTCCATCCCTCCTCATCTCTCCTCCATCTCTACTCTCTCCTTCACGCCTCCATCCCTCCTCATCTCTCCCCATCCCTCCTCATCTCTCCTCCATCCCTCCTCATCTCTCCTCCATCTCTACTCTCTCCTTCACGCCTCCTCTATCCCTCCTCATCTCTCCTCCATCCCTCCTCATCTCTCCTCTCCCTCCTCATCTCTCCTCCATCCCTCCTCATCTCTCCTCCATCTCTACTCTCTCCTTCACGCCTCCTCTATCCCTCCTCATCTCTCCTCCATCCCTCCTCATCTCTCCTCTATCCCTCCTCATCTCTCCTCCATCCCTCCTCATCTCTCCTCCATCCCTCCTCATCTCTCCTCCATCTCTACTCTCTCCTTCACGCCTCCTCCATCCCTCCTCATCTCTCCTCCATCTCGACTCTCTCCTTCACGCCTCCTCCATCCCTCTTCATCTCTCCTCCATCCCTCCTCATCTCTCCTCCATCCCTCCTCATCTCTCCTCCATCTCTACTCTCTCCTTCACGCCTCCATCCCTCCTCATCTCTCCCCATCCCTCCTCATCTCTCCTCCATCCCTCCTCATCTCTCCTCCATCTCTACTCTCTCCTTCACGCCTCCTCTATCCCTCCTCATCTCTCCTCCATCCCTCCTCATCTCTCCTCCATCTCTACTCTCTCCTTCACGCCTCCTCCATCCCTCCTCATCTCTCCTCCATCCCTCCTCATCTATCCTCCATCTCTACTCTCTCCTTCACGCCTCCTCCATCCCTCCTCATCTCTCCCCCATCCCTCCTCATCTCTCCTCCATCCCTCCTCATCTCTCCTCCATCTCTACTCTCTCCTTCACGCCTCCTCCATCCTCCTCATCTCTCCCCCATCCCTCCTCATCTCTCCTCCATCCCTCCGCATCACTCCTCCATCCCTCCTCATCTCTCCTTCATCCCTCCTCATCTTCTCCTCCATCTCTACTCTCTCCTTCATGCCTCCTCCATCCCTCCTCATCTCTCCTCCATCTCTATTCTCTCCTTCACGCCTACTCCATCCCTCCTCATCTCTCCTCCATCCCTCCTCATCATCCCTCCATCTCTACTCTCTCCTTCACGCCTCCTCCATCCCTCCTCATCTCTCCTCCATCCCTCCTCATCTCTCTTCCATCCCTCCTCATCTCTCCTCCATCCCTCCTCATCTTCTCCTCCATCTCTACTCTCTCCTTCACGCCTCCTCCATCCCTCCTCATCTCTCCTCCATCCCTCCTCATCTCTCCTCCATCTCTACTCTCTCCTTCACACCTCCTCCATCCCTCCTCATCTCTCCTCCATCCCTCCTTATCTCTTCTCCATCCCTCCTCATCTCTCCTCCATCCCTCCTTATCTCTCCTCCATCCCTCCTCATCTTCTCCTCCATCTCTACTCTCTCCTTCACGCCTCCTCCATCCCTCCTCATCTCTCCTCCATCCCTCCTCATCTCCCCTCCATCTCTACTCTCTCCTTCACGCCTCCTCCATCCCTCCTCATCTCTCCTCCATCCCTCCTCAAATCTCCTCCATCTCTACTCTCTCCTTCACGCTTCCTCCATCCCTCCTCATCTCTCCTCCATCTCTACTCTCTCCTTCACGCCTCCTCCATCCCTCCTCATCTCTCCTCCATCCCTCCTCATCTCTCCTCCATCTCTACTCTCTCCTTCACGCCTCCTCCATCCCTCCTCATCTCTCCTCCATCCCTCCTCAAATCTCCTCCATCTCTACTCTCTCCTTCACGCCTCCTCCATCCCTCCTCATCTCTCCTCCATCTCTACTCTCTCCTTCACGCCTCCTCCATCCCTCCTCATCTCTCCTCCATCCCTCCTCATCTCTCCTCCATCCCTCCTCATCTCTCCTCCATCTCTACTCTCTCCTTCACGCCTCCTCCATCCCTCCTCATCTCTCCTCCATCCCTCCTCATCTCTACTCCATCTCTACTCTCTGCTTCATGCCTCCTCCATCCCTCCTCATCTCTCCTCCATCCCTCCTCATCTCTCCTCCATCTCTACTCTCTCCTTCACGCTTCATCCATCGATCCCTCCTCATCTCTCCTCCATCCCTCCTCATCTCTCCTCCATCCCTTCTCATCTCTCCTCCATCCCTCCTCATCTCTCCTCCACCCCTCCTCATCTTCTCCTCCATGCCTCCTTCATCCCTCCTCATCTCTCCTCCATCCCTCCTCATCTCTCCTCCACCTCTAGTCTCTCCTTCACGCCTCCTCCATCCCTCCTCATCTCTCCTCCATCGCTCTACATCTCCCCAATCTCTTCATTCTCCGTTGGGCAGTAATGTCTTTACAGCGGAGGATAACAAGGGGCATTACCATCACATTAGACATTAAGAAACAACTGCAATGGGATTTCACCTATATTGGTCTCTCTCTATCTCTCGCTCTCTCTCTCTCGCTCTTTCTCTCTCTCTCTCTCTCCTGCTCTCTCTCTCTCTCTGATAGGATGAAGGAGGGGGGTTGATCTTGTAATGGGTGTATAGCTATTTGCATTTCCTCAAAATGCTTTTGAAATCGTTTTTTTCCCCACTGTCCCTTTCTCTTTTGTCACCCTCTCAATTTCCGCAGTGAGAGTGATCATGTGATGGTGAATATGGGAAACGTTGTTACTTATATCAGTAGTTCAGATTTGAGGTGTCAATCAGAGACATTGCATTCATATTGTGAAATCCCCTGAATAAATTAACACGTTTTCTCATCTGAACTTCTCTGGTATGAATTTATTTTTCTTTTCATTCTCTGACATTTGAAACCACTGCAGAAGTCCTATGACAACATTTATAGTTTGCTTTAGGCTGTAGTCTAATAGCTGTAGTCTATCTCTCTCAGTCATTCCCTTCAGAAATCAATGGGTGCGAACATCAGGCCATTTGCCAGTATTATTGGGCAAGGTGTGAGGGGACTTCAATGGACTGTGACATCAGGGTCAGGTCTGTTGACCAGTCTTTTAGAGGCAGGGTTGTGTTTGTCTGGTTAAAGTGCCACTGATGAAATGAACTGATGCTGTTGTTGAGATATGTTTTGCTGTGTCATAGAATGGTCTGGCAAACCGTTTTGAGTGAATCCCAGCCTGAACTTCAGTGGATGATGTGCTGTCCAGCCATATTTTGAATGTTGAAATTATGGCACGGAGTGGCATTTTATTTCCAACCGCTGACTAAGGTGTATGTTACCATCTACTAGGCTCGCATCGAGCTAGGGTGTTGGGGATGGGTTTGAACTGTGGCATCGAGCTAGGGTGTTGGGGATGGGTTTGAACTGTGGCATCGAGCTAGGGTGTTGGGGATGGGTTTGAACTGTGGCATCGAGCTAGGGTGTTGGGGATGGGCTTGAACTGTGGCATCGAGCTAGGGTGTTGGGGATGGGCTTGAACTGTGGCATCGAGCTAGGGTGTTGGGGATGGGTTTGAACTGTGGCATCGAGCTAGGGTGTTGGGGATGGGCTTGAACTGTGGCATCGAGCTAGGGTGTTGGGGATGGGCTTGAACTGTGGCATCTAGGGTGTTGGGGAGAACTGTGGCATCGAGCTAGGGTGTTGGGGATGGGCTTGAACTGTGGCATCGAGCTAGGGTGTTGCGGATGGGTTTGAACTGTGGCATCGAGCTAGGGTGTTGGGGATGGATTTGAGGATGGGTTTGAACTGTGGCATCGAGCTAGGGTGTTGCGGATGGGTTTGAACTGTGGCATCGAGCTAGGGTGTTGGGGATGGGTTTGAGGATGGGCTTGAACTGTGACCTATGGCTCTGGGCATCGGAGGTTCTTCTTCTATTTTAACCCTATTACTAACACTAACCTTTAACCCTAACCCTAACCTTTAACTCTAACCCTAACCTTTAACCCTAACCCTAACCTTTAACCCTATCCCTATCACTAACCCTAACCTTTAACCCTATCACTAACCCTAACCTTTAACCCTATCACTAACCCTAACCTTTAATCCTATCACTAACCCTAACCTTAAAGGGACATTTCTAAAATGTTAAACTTCATATTCATCATCTTCAGCACCACAGCAACATCAACACATGAGAAGGTAGTAAAACAGATAGAGGAAGACAAGTGTTTCCAATGACATCATCAACCAATTAGTAGACAACAAGTAGACAATTAGTAGGTAATACTTAGGCAATAAGTAGGCAATTAGTAGGCAATTAGTAGGTAGTACTTAGGCAATTAGTATGCAATTCGTAGGCAATTAGTAGGTAATACTCAGGCAATAAGTAGTCAATTAGTAGACAATTAGTTGACAATAATTAGGCAATTAGTAGAGGACTAGTAGGCAATTAGTAGCTAATACTTAGGCAATTAGTAGGCAATTAGTAGGAAATAAGTAGACAATTAGTAGACACTTAATTGGTAATAATTAGACAATTAGTAGACAACTAGTCGGCAATTAGTAGGCAATTAGTAATTGGCTAAAATCACACAATGCACGCTGATGATGTCGTTGGAAACACTTATCTTCTTTGAATTGTTTTTACTACAAAACATAGAAACACACTATTTTCACATGTGTTGATGTTGAAGTGATGCTTGAGATAATGCATATGAAGTTGAACATTTTAGACATTTTCCTTTAACCACTTGGAATTATTGTCTACATTTAAGATGAACCCTATCCCAAACCATAACCATAACCTTAACCAGACGGAATTATTGTCTACATTTAAGATGAACCCTATCCCAAACCACAACCATAACCTTAACCAGACAGAATTATTGTCTACATTTAAGATGAACCCTATCCCAAACCACAACCATAACCTTAACCAGACGGAATTAATGCCTAAAGTTACATTTCATTTCACTTTTTGCACAGTTTGTCTGACAGCTATGAAACGGCAAAACACATTGGAATTATAAAGGCAGGACAAGGATTTGGGGGGTATTTTCTAGTTCTGCAGCTGTATCTCATGTAAACTAGAGATTATTATTATATATATTTTTTAAGTAGTCTACACGTGTTTGCATCAGTCCTAGAGAGGGTTTTACTATTCAGGCCAAAGTGTCTAGTGCAATGGATGACCAGGCTTTCCTAACCCTCTCCTCGGGCTCTCCCAGACGTTTTACATTTTTGTTTGGACCCTAAACTGGCACACCTGATTCCATTAGTCAACTAATCATCAAGCCTTTGACTAATTGAATCAGGTATGCTGGTTTAGGGTAAAAAAGTGAAAGGTCTAGGTGGCCCGAGGAGACGGTTGGTAAACCCTGCATTACTGTTGTGTGGTGGAGGTATTGTTCTTCTAATCCCTGTTCTTTCACCAGGAATGTAGCCCCCCTTCTATCTCTCTCTCTCTCTCTCTCTCTCTGTGTGTGTGTGTGTGTGTGTGTGTGTGTGTGTGTGTGTGTGTGAGTCCATCTGTGCCAGCTTGTGTGTGTGAGTGTTTGTATTCATGCTTGTTTGTGTGTGTGTGTGTGTGTGTGTGTGCCTGCGTCTGTGAGTGTGTGTGTGCCTATGTGTGTTCCTCTCCTGATTCCCATGAATCTGGCGGAGTTAAAGCCTCTTAAATGTCCCCCTGGCTTTTGTACTCACGTTTCAGCTGAAATTCCCCAAATTCACCCCTCCATTCAGACACTGTGTGTTAGAGAGCTCTGGAATGCACAGGGCTTGACAGGCGCCTGGGCTGGGTGTGTGGGTGTGTGTGTGGGTGCATGAACAAGTGTGTATGAGTGTGTGTGGGCGTGTGGGCGTGTGGGTGCTCGTCTGTGCACGTGAGTGTGTGGGTGGTTGCGTGGGTGTTGTGGTGAGTGGGTGCATGGTTCTCAGTGGCCGAGTGCACATGTGACTACATAAGTGTGTGTGTGTTAGTCTCTGTGTGTATAGAAAAGGTGACACGTGTGTGAGTGTGTGTGTATAAGGCATAGGTATTTGTATTTCATAATCTGAGCCTTTGTGTTTCAACGTTTAAAAAAAACCTCAATAAATTCACAGACACAATCTCTCATACTTACCACTAATATATATACACACACACACACACACACACACACACACACACACACACACACACACACACACACACACACACACACACACACACACACACACACACACACACACTTAGCATCGGGCGTTTGCCTGATCTAGTTTCCTCCTTGCTTTGTGAGCAACCCGCAGCAATAAAATAAACACAAATATGTGATAATCACATTCTTCACATAGCTGGTGGGAAGTTTCGGCTGGTTCTCCACAAGAGGAGGGGTGTGTGCATATGTGTGTGCATGTGTGAATGTGTGAATGTGTGCGTGTGCTCGTCTGTGTGTGTGTGTGTGTGTGTGTGTCATTCCTCTGTTCTCTGGAGGCCCCACAGAGAAAGAAAGAGTTATGGAACAAATAGGTCTCACACATTACATAACAGTACCACCAGTACAAACCATCAGGTCAGATATACTCCCAGTACAAACCAGATATACTCCCAGTACAAACCATCAGGTCAGATATACTCCCAGTACAAACCAGATATACTCCCAGTACAAACCAGATATACTCCCAGTACAAACCAGATATACTCCCAGTACAAACACGATATACTCCCAGTACAAACCATCAGGTCAGATATACTCCCAGTACAAACCAGATATACTCCCAGTACAAACCAGATATACTCCCAGTACAAACCAGATATACTCCTAGTACAAACCAGATATACTCCTAGTACAAACCAGATATACTCCCAGTACAAACCAGATATACTCCCAGTACAAACCAGATATACTCCCAGTACAAACCAGATATACTCCTAGTACAAACCAGATATACTCCTAGTACAAACCAGATATACTCCCAGTACAAACCAGATATACTCCTAGTACAAACCAGATATACTCCCAGTACAAACCAGATATACTCCCAGTACAAACCAGATATACTCCTAGTACAAACCAGATATACTCCCAGTACAAACCAGATATACTCCTAGTACAAACCAGATATACTCCCAGTACAAACCAGATATACTCCCAGTACAAACCAGATATACTCCCAGTACAAACCAGATATACTCCCAGTACAAACCAGATATACTCCCAGTACAAACCAGATATACTCCCAGTACAAACCAGATATACTCCCAGTACAAACCAGATATACTCCCAGTACAAACCAGATATACTCCCAGTACAAACCAGATATACTCCCAGTACAAACCATCAGGTCAGATATACTCCCAGTACAAACCAGATATACTCCCAGTACAAACCAGATATACTCCTAGTACAAACCAGATATACTCCTAGTACAAACCAGATATACTCCCAGTACAAACCAGATATACTCCCAGTACAAACCAGATATACTCCTAGTACAAACCAGATATACTCCTAGTACAAACCAGATATACTCCCAGTACAAACCAGATATACTCCCAGTACAAGCCAGATATACTCCCAGTACAAACACGATATACTCCCAGTACAAACCATCAGGTCAGATATACTCCCAGTACAAACCAGATATACTCCCAGTACAAACCAGATATACTCCCAGTACAAACCAGATATACTCCTAGTACAAACCAGATATACACCTAGTACAAACCAGATATACTCCCAGTTCAAACCAGATATACTCCCAGTACAAACCAGATATACTCCCAGTACAAACCAGATATACTCCCAGTACAAACCAGATATACTCCCAGTACAAACCAGATATACTCCCAGTACAAACCAGATATACTCCCAGTACAAACCATCAGGTCAGATATACTCCCAGTACAAACCAGATATACTCCCAGTACAAACCAGATACCAGGTAGACTTCCATTTCACTGAAGTCAAAAGTCAAATAAATAAATCATCTAATGCAACAAACAGATACATATTGAAGTTAGACCAGATTGTTGACCTTTCTAATGACACAGAATGGGAGACCGATGCAGACAGATAGAGATAAACAGACAGAACGAGAGAGGGACAGAAAGAGAGAAAGAAAATTAGACATGAAGAGAGAGACAGAGAGATGGAGAGATGAAGAGAGAGATGGAGAGATGGAGAGAGAGATGGAGAGAGAGATGGAGAGAGAGATGGAGAGCCAGAGAGATGGGAAACTGGGAAAGATAGATAGAGACAGATAGAGAGAGAATAAGAGACCAAGAGAGAGACAGATTGAATTGAAATTGACAGAGACCAAAACAGATAGAGAGACAGAATGAGTGAAGAAACACATGTAAAGGGACAGAAAGACATTTCTGTTGGAGTTGGAGTTGTTCTTACCTGAGCACATGGTCCACATGCTGCCGAGCACACTTCATTTCCTCCATCATGCTTTGTCTCTGCTCCCTTCGCTGACTTTTCTCTTCCCTTCTCTCTCTCTCTCTCTCTCTCTCTCTCTCTCTCTCTCTCTCTCTCCCTTGCTGCCCCCCCCCTCTCTCTCTCTCTCTCTCTCTCTCTCTCTCCCTCTCTCTCTCCCCCCACTCTCTCTCTCTCTCTCTCTCTCTCTCTCTCTCTCTCTCTCCCTTGCTGTCCCCCCCCCTCTCTCTCTCCCTCTCTCTCTCCCCCCACCCCTCTCTCTCTCTCTCTCCCTTGCTGTCTCCCTCTCTCTCTCCTGTGAGGTTGTCTCTTGGAGTGAGAGTGATCCATGAGTGATCCATGAAGTAGCTGCCGACAGTCTTAACTACACTGCCTCTTTCTCCACCCCCGAGCCGCATGGTGGATATGTGTGTGTGTGTGTGTATGAGTGTGTGTGTGTGTGTGTCTGTGGTGGCGGTTTCTTGTCAACCCCCACACAGGCCACCTTACACATATAGTCACCTGAAAAGTGTCAAAGACCACACACAGGCACGCACGCACGCGCACACACACACACACACACACACACACACACACACACACACACACACACACACACACACACACACACACACACACACACACACACACACACACACACACACACACACACACACACACACACACCTCCCCACCTATAGGCAGAACCTGTTCAATGTTACTCTGACCAATCGGAATCTATGCTTCAAGACTGTTTTGATGGACAAAGTGGAGTCGCAATTCAGCGGCTCAGACACAAGACGTATGAGGCAGGGACATCAGACCATCACGTATTATTAAGGGAATGCCAGCCACATCGCGGACACCATCGCCTCGCTCCCGGACAAGCTAAACACCTTCTTTGCCCATTTCGAGGAAGACAACATCGAGCTGCCCGACGCGACTACCGCCCCCGTAGCACTCACTTCTGTCACCATGAAGTGCTTTGAGATGCTAGTAAAGGACCATATCACCTTACCTGACAACCTAGACCCACATTCTAATATGCTAATTTGTACAATTAGCATATAGCCCTAACAGATCCATGGATGACGCAATCACCATTGAACTGAACACTGCTCTACACCACATGGACAAGAGAAGTACCTATGTAAGAATGCTGTTCTTCGACCAGCTCAGCCTTCAACACCATCGTGCCCACCAAGCTCATCACTAAGATCAGGGCCCTGGGTCTGAACCCCTTCCTGTGCAACTGGTTTCTGGATTTCCTGAATGCCAATCGGTGAAGGTAGGCAACAACACCTCCGCCACGGTGATCCTCAACATGGGCACCCCACACACGGGTACTCTCTGTTCACCCATGAATGCGGGGCCACGGATGAACCCAATTAAATCATTAAGTTTATGGAGGACAGAACAGTGGTAGGCCTGAATACCAACAACAATGAGAGACTACAGGGAGGAGGTGAGAGGCCTTGGGGAGTGGTGCCAGGAAAATAACCTATCCCTTAATGTCAACAAACTTCCCTTCACACAGACAGCATGGTGAAGAAGGCGCAATAGTGCCTTGTCAACCTCAGCAGGCTGAAGAAATTCAGCTTGGCCCCTAAGACCCTCACCACCTGGTATGGCAATTGCACCGTCCGGAACTGAGGTTGGTGCGGTCTCCAGAGAGGGGTGCGGTCTCCAGAGAGGGGTGCGGTCTCCAGAGGGGGGTGCGGTCTCCAGTGGGGGGTGCGGTCAGCCCAATGCATCACCGGGGACACACTGCCTGCCCTCCAGGCCATCTACAGAACCGATGTCACAGGAAGGCCAAGAAGATCGTCAAGGACCTCAGCCACTCGAGGCTGAGGTCCTGTTCAACCTGCTATCATCTAGAAGACGGAGACAGTACAGGTGCATCAAAGCTGGGACAGAGAAACTGAGAAACAGCTTCTATCTCCAGGCCATCAGACTGTTAAACAGTAATTTTGCACTAACCTTCGTCTCTGTTCTAGCAGGCTACCAGTTGGAACTCTACTGTCCTTTGTACACTGCTTATGTTTACTATTTTCTACATTGCACAATAATAATGAAGACATCAAAACTATGAAATAACACATATGGAATCATGCAGTAACCAAAATACTGTTAAAACATATCTAAACATGTTTTATATTTGAGATCCTTCAAAGCCACCCTTTGCACACACACACACACACACACACACACACACACACACACACACACACACACACACACACACACACACACACACACACACACACACACACACCAACATACACACCAACATACACACACACACACCAACATAGACACACACACACACACACACACACACCAACATACACACACACACACACACGCCAACATACACACACACCAACATACACACACACACACACCAACATAGACACACACACACACACACACACACACACACACACACACACACACAACACACACACACACACACACACACACACACACACACACACACACACACCAACATACACACACACACACACACACCAACATGGACACACACACACACACACACACACACACACACACACACACACACACACACACACACACACACACACACACACACACACACACACACTAACAAGCACACAACAATGTCCGTCAGTCATCATGAATCGCTCTCTTTCACTGTCTCGGTCTTTCTGTCTGTCTTTCACTGTCTCACTTTTTTGTCATTTTTTTTTCTCTTACCTGTCTCAGTCTTCTTCTCTCCATCTGTCTCAGTCTTCTTCTCTCCATCTGTCTCAGTCTTCTTCTCTCCATCTGTCTCAGTCTTCTTCTCTCCATCTGTCTCAGTCTTCTTCTGCCTCCATCTGTCTCAGTCTTCTTCTCTCCATCTGTCTCAGTCTTCTTCTCTCCATCTGTCTCAGTCTTCTTCTCTCCATCTGTCTCAGTCTTCTTCTCTCCATCTGTCTCAGTCTTCTTCTCTCCATCTGTCTCAGTCTTCTTCTCTCCATCTGTCTCAGTCTTCTTCTCTCCATCTGTCTCAGTCTTCTTCTCTCCATCTGTCTCAGTCTTCTTCTCTCCATCTGTCTCAGTCTTCTTCTCTCCATCTGTCTCAGTCTTCTTCTCTCCATCTGTCTCAGTCTTCTTCTTCCCTCCATCTGTCTCAGTCTTCTCCTCTCCATCTGTCTCAGTCTTCTTCTCTCCATCTGTCTCAGTCTTCTTCTTCTCCATCTGTCTCAGTCTTCTCCTCTCCATCTGTCTCAGTCTTCTTCTCTCCATCTGTCTCAGTCTTCTTCTCTCCATCTGTCTCAGTCTTCTTCTCTCCATCTGTCTGTCTCAGTCTCAGTCTTCTTCTCTCCATCTGTCTCAGTCTTCTTCTCTCCATCTGTCTCAGTCTTCTTCTCTCCATCTGTCTCAGTCTTCTTCTCTCCATCTGTCTCAGTCTTCTTCCCTCCATCTGTCTGTCTCCATCTGTCTCAGTCTTCTCCTCTCCATCTGTCTCAGTCTTCTTCTCTCCATCTGTCTCAGTCTTCTTCTCTCCACCTGTCTCAGTCTTCTTCTGTCTCCATCTGTCTCAGTCTTCTTCTCTCCATCTGTCTCAGTCTTCTTCTCTCCATCTGTCTCAGTCTTCTTCTCTCCATCTGTCTCATTCTTCTTCTCTCCATCTGTCTCAGTCTTCTTCTCTCCATCTGTCTCAGTCTTCTTCCCTCCATCTGTCTCAGTCTTCTTCTCTCCATCTGTCTCTCAGTCTTCTTCTCTCCATCTGTCTCATTCTTCTTCTCTCCATCTGTCAGTCTTCTTCTCTCCATCTGTCTCAGTCTTCTTCTCTCCATCTGTCTCAGTCTTCTTCTGTCTCCATCTGTCTCATTCTTCTTCTCTCCATCTGTCTCAGTCTTCTTCTCTCCATCTGTCTCAGTCTTCCTCTCTCCACCTGTCTCAGTCTTCTTCTGTCTCCATCTGTCTCAGTCTTCTTCTCTCCATCTGTCTCAGTCTTCTTCTGTCTCCACCTGTCTCAGTCTTCTTCTCTCCACCTGTCTCAGTCTTCTTCTCTCCACCTGTCTCAGTCTTCTTCTGTCTCCATCTGTCTCAGTCTTCTTCTCTCCATCTGTCTCAGTCTTCTTCTCTCCATCTGTCTCAGTCTTCTTCTCTCCATCTGTCTCAGTCTTCTTCTCTCCATCTGTCTCAGTCTTCTTCCCTCCATCTGTCTCAGTCTTCTTCCCTCCATCTGTCTCAGTCTTCTTCTGTCCACCTGTCTCAGTCTTCTTCTGTCTCCATCTGTCTCAGTCTTCTTCCCTCCATCTGTCTCAGTCTTCTTCTCTCCATCTGTCTCAGTCTTCTTCTCTCCATCTGTCTCAGTCTTCTTCTCTCCACCTGTCTCAGTCTTCTTCTCTCCATCTGTCTCAGTCTTCTTCTCTCCATCTGTCTCAGTCTTCTTCTCTCCATCTGTCTCAGTCTTCTTCTCTCCACCTGTCTCAGTCTTCTTCTGTCTCCATCTGTCTCAGTCTTCTTCTGTCTCCACCTGTCTCAGTCTTCTTCTCTCCATCTGTCTCAGTCTTCTTCTCTCCATCTGTCTCAGTCTTCTTCTCTCCATCTGTCTCAGTCTTCTTCTCTCCATCTGTCTCAGTCTTCTTCTCTCCACCTGTCTCAGTCTTCTTCTCTCCATCTGTCTCAGTCTTCTTCTCTCCATCTGTCTCAGTCTTCTTCCTCTCCATCTGTCTCAGTCTTCTTCTCTCCATCTGTCTCAGTCTTCTTCTCTCCATCTGTCTCAGTCTTCTTCTGTCTCCATCTGTCTCAGTCTTCTTCTCTCCATCTGTCTCAGTCTTCTTCTCTCCATCTGTCTCAGTCTTCTTCTCTCCATCTGTCTCAGTCTTCTTCTCTCCATCTGTCTCAGTCTTCTTCTCTCCATCTGTCTCAGTCTTCTTCTGTCTCCATCTGTCTCAGTCTTCTTCTCTCCATCTGTCTCAGTCTTCTTCTCTCCATCTGTCTCAGTCTTCTTCTCTCCATCTGTCTCAGTCTTCTTCTCTCCATCTGTCTCAGTCTTCTTCTCTCCATCTGTCTCAGTCTTCTTCTCTCCATCTGTCTCTCCATCTTCTTCTCTCCATCTGTCTCAGTCTTCTTCTCTCCATCTGTCTCAGTCTTCTTCTCTCCATCTGTCTCAGTCTTCTTCTCTCCATCTGTCTCAGTCTTCTTCTCAGTCTCCATCTGTCTCAGTCTTCTTCTCTCCATCTGTCTCAGTCTTCTTCTCTCCATCTGTCTCAGTCTTCTTCTCTCCATCTGTCTCCATCTGTCTCAGTCTTCTTCCCTCCATCTTCTCTCCATCTGGCTCAGTCTTCTTCTCCCCATCTGTCTCATTCTTCTTCTGTCTCCATCTGTCTCAGTCTTCTTCTCTCCATCTGTCTCAGTCTTCTTCTCTCCATCTGTCTCAGTCTTCTTCTCTCCATCTGTCTCAGTCTTCTTCTCTCCATCTGTCTGTCTCCATCTGTCTCAGTCTTCTTCTCTCCATCTGGCTGTCTCATCTGTCTCATTCTTCTTCTGTCTCCATCTGTCTCAGTCTTCTTCTCTCCATCTGTCTCATTCTTCTTCTGTCTCCATCTGTCTCAGTCTTCTTCTCTCCATCTGTCTGTCTCCATCTGTCTCATTCTTCTTCTGTCTCCATCTGTCTCAGTCTTCTTCTCTCCATCTGTCTCAGTCTTCTTCTCTCCATCTGTCTCAGTCTTCTTCTCTCCATCTGTCTCAGTCTTCTTCTCTCCATCTGTCTCAGTCTTCTTCCATCTGTCTCAGTCTTCTTCTCCATCTGTCTCAGTCTTCTTCTCTCCATCTGGCTCAGTCTTCTTCTCCCCATCTGTCTCATTCTTCTTCTGTCTCCATCTGTCTCATTCTTCTTCTGTCTCCATCTGTCTCAGTCTTCTTCTCTCCATCTGTCTCATTCTTCTTCTGTCTCCATCTGTCTCAGTCTTCTTCTCTCTCATCTGTCTCAGTCTTCTTCTCTCCATCTGTCTCAGTCTTCTTCTGTCTCCATCTGTCTCAGTCTTCTTCTCTCCATCTGTCTCAGTCTTCTTCTCTCCATCTGTCTCAGTCTTCTTCTCTCCATCTGTCTCAGTCTTCTTCTCTCCATCTGTCTCAGTCTTCTTCTCTCCATCTGTCTCAGTCTTCTTCTCTCCATCTGTCTCAGTCTTCTTCTCTCCATCTGTCTCAGTCTTCCTCTCTCCATCTGTCTCAGTCTTTCTCTCCATCTGTCTCAGTCTTCTTCTGTCTCCATCTGTCTCAGTCTTCTTCTCTCCATCTGTCTCAGTCTTCTTCTCTCCATCTGTCTCAGTCTTCTTCTCTCCATCTGTCTCAGTCTTCTTCTTCTCTGTCTCAGTCTCCATCTGTCTCAGTCTTCTTCTCTCTGTCTCAGTCTTCTTCTGTCTCCATCTGTCTGTCTCATCTGTCTTCTTCTCTCCATCTGTCTCAGTCTTCTTCTCTCCATCTGTCTCAGTCTTCTTCTCTCCATCTGTCTCAGTCTTCTTCTGTCTCCACCTGTCTCAGTCTTCTTCTCTCCATCTGTCTCAGTCTTCTTCTGTCTCCATCTGTCTCAGTCTTCTTCTGTCTCCATCTGTCTCAGTCTTCTGTCTCTCCAGTCTTCTTCTGTCTCTGTCTCAGTCTTCTTCTCTCCATCTGTCTCAGTCTTCTTCTCTCCATCTGTCTCAGTCTTCTTCTCTCCATCTGTCTCAGTCTTCTTCTCTCCATCTGTCTTCTTCTCCATCTGTCTCAGTCTTCTTCTCTCCATCTGTCTCAGTCTTCTTCTCTCCATCTGTCTCAGTCTTCTTCTGTCTCCATCTGTCTCAGTCTTCTTCTCTCCATCTGTCTCAGTCTTCTTCTCTCCATCTGTCTCAGTCTTCTTCCCTCCATCTGTCTCAGTCTTCTTCTCTCCATCTGTCTCAGTCTTCTTCTCTCCATCTGTCTCAGTCTTCTTCTGTCTCCATCTGTCTCAGTCTTCTTCCCTCCATCTGTCTCAGTCTTCTTCTCTCCATCTGTCTCAGTCTTCTTCCCTCCATCTGTCTCAGTCTTCTTCTCTCCATCTGTCTCAGTCTTCTTCTCTCCATCTGTCTCAGTCTTCTTCTCTCCATCTGTCTCAGTCTTCTTCTCTCCATCTGTCTCAGTCTTCTTCTCCATCTGTCTCAGTCTTCTTCTCTCCATCTGTCTCAGTCTTCTTCTCTCCATCTGTCTCAGTCTTCTTCTGTCTCCATCTGTCTCAGTCTTCTTCTCTCCATCTGTCTCAGTCTTCTTCCCTCCATCTGTCTCAGTCTTCTTCTCTCCATCTGTCTCAGTCTTCTTCTCTCCATCTGTCTCAGTCTTCTTCTGTCTCCATCTGTCTCAGTCTTCTTCTCTCCATCTGTCTCAGTCTTCTTCTCTCCATCTGTCTCAGTCTTCTTCTCTCCATCTGTCTCAGTCTTCTTCTCTCCATCTGTCTGTCTCCATCTGTCTCAGTCTTCTTCCCTCCATCTGTCTCAGTCTTCTCTCCATCTGGCTGTCTCATCTGTCTCATTCTTCTTCTGTCTCCATCTGTCTCAGTCTTCTTCTCTCCATCTGTCTCATTCTTCTTCTGTCTCCATCTGTCTCAGTCTTCTTCTCTCCATCTGTCTCAGTCTTCTTCTCTCCATCTGTCTCAGTCTTCTTCCCTCCATCTGTCTCAGTCTTCTTCTCTCCATCTTGCTCAGTCTTCTTCTCTCCATCTGTCTCAGTCTTCTTCTCTCCATCTGTCTCAGTCTTCTTCTCTCCATCTGGCTCAGTCTTCTTCTCCCCATCTGTCTCATTCTTCTTCTGTCTCCATCTGTCTCAGTCTTCTTCTCTCCATCTGTCTCATTCTTCTTCTGTCTCCATCTGTCTCAGTCTTCTTCTCTCTCATCTGTCTCAGTCTTCTTCTCTCCATCTGTCTCATTCTTCTTCTGTCTCCATCTGTCTCAGTCTTCTTCTCTCCATCTGTCTCAGTCTTCTTCTCTCCATCTGTCTCAGTCTTCTTCTCTCCATCTGTCTCAGTCTTCTTCTCTCCATCTGTCTCAGTCTTCTTCTCTCCATCTGTCTCAGTCTTCTTCCCTCCATCTGTCTCAGTCTTCTTCTCTCCATCTGGCTCAGTCTTCTTCTCCCCATCTGTCTCATTCTTCTTCTGTCTCCATCTGTCTCATTCTTCTTCTGTCTCCATCTGTCTCAGTCTTCTTCTCTCCATCTGTCTCATTCTTCTTCTGTCTCCATCTGTCTCAGTCTTCTTCTCTCTCATCTGTCTCAGTCTTCTTCTCTCCATCTGTCTCATTCTTCTTCTGTCTCCATCTGTCTCAGTCTTCTTCTCTCCATCTGTCTCAGTCTTCTTCTCTCCATCTGTCTCAGTCTTCTTCTCTCCATCTGTCTCAGTCTTCTTCTCTCCATCTGTCTCAGTCTTCTTCTCTCCATCTGTCTCAGTCTTCTTCTCTCCATCTGTCTCAGTCTTCTTCTGCCTCCATCTGTCTCAGTCTTCCTCTCTCCATCTGTCTCAGTCTTCCTCTCTCCATCTGTCTCAGTCTTCTTCTGTCTCCACCTGTCTCAGTCTTCTTCTCTCCATCTGTCTCAGTCTTCTTCTCTCCATCTGTCTCAGTCTTCTTCTCTCCATCTGTCTCAGTCTTCTTCTCTCCATCTGTCTCAGTCTTCTTCTGTCTCCACCTGTCTCAGTCTTCTTCTGTCTCCATCTGTCTCAGTCTTCTTCTCTCCATCTGTCTCAGTCTTCTTCTGTCTCCATCTGTCTCAGTCTTCTTCTCTCCACCTGTCTCAGTCTTCTTCTGTCTCCACCTGTCTCAGTCTTCTTCTCTCCATCTGTCTCAGTCTTCTTCTGTCTCCACCTGTCTCAGTCTTCTTCTCTCCATCTGTCTCAGTCTTCTTCTCTCCACCTGTCTCAGTCTTCTTCTGTCTCCACCTGTCTCAGTCTTCTTCTGTCTCCACCTGTCTCAGTCTTCTTCTTTCTCCATCTGTCTCAGTCTTCTTCTGTCTCCACCTGTCTCAGTCTTCTTCTCTCCATCTGTCTCAGTCTTCTTCTCTCCATCTGTCTCAGTCTTCTTCTCTCTCACCTGTCTCAGTCTTCTTCTGTCTCCACCTGTCTCAGTCTTCTCCTCTCCATCAGTCTCAGTCTTCTTCTCTCCATCTGTCTCAGTCTTCTTCTCTCCATCTGTCTCAGTCTTCTTCTGAGACAGGTGAGAGAGAGAGAGAGAGAGAGAGAGAGAGAGAGAATCCTATGGATGATGCAAAGACAGAGAAAACATATATGCCTTTTGACGTTGCAATCAGAAATTCCAAACTGCTTTCACGAGGGAACATCAACCCAAAAATGAACTAGTCAGAGGGAATGAATATTGTCCATAACTTGCCCGTTGTCTTTTCTATCGCTCCCAAATATTATCCCATGTTTCCACAGTGCTCCATAATATTATGGAAGGGAAGTGTGCTCAATCTCTGGGTTTTGCAGCATGTGAGGCGATGGTTGTCACAGAGTCACTGTACATATTCTCTTTCGACATTAATGAAAATAATATCCCAGCGGTTAAAGTACAACAAAGAGCAAAGACGTTCTGGATAAGAGTGTCTGCTAAATTACTCAAATGTTACATGTAAACTGTTTTTTTGTTTAAAGAGACGTCAGATTACAACCTGGTAAAGACATATCTTTCAGGACAACGTCAGGTCACCTAGGAGAGATCTGGTCAGATTACAACCTGGTAAAGACATATCTTTCAGGACAACGTCAGGTCACCTAGGAGAGATCTGGTCAGATTACAACCTGGTAAAAATGTCATTTTCCAAACGTCTTTACGTCTTTGTATGACCAGTATTTATCCTGAACATGACGTCACAAAAGTCATGGTCAGCCTGATGTCATTGCAATCAATTTCCCTGCACCAGGGAACAGAGAGAAACATTCCTCCCTGCACTAGGGAACAGAGAGAAACATTCCTCCCTGCACCAGGGAACAGAGAGAAACATTCCTCCCTGCACTAGGGAACAGAGAGAAACATTCCTCCCTGCACCAGGGAACAGAGAAACATTCCTCCCTGCACTAGGGAACAGAGAAACATTCCTCCCTGCACCAGGGAACAGAAAAACATTCCTCCCTGCACCAGGGAACAGAAAAACATTCCTCCCTGCACCAGGGAACAGAGAAACATTCCTCCCTGCACCAGGGAACAGAGAAACATTCCTCCCTGCACCAGGGAACAGAAAAACATTCCTCCCTGCACCAGGGAACAGAGAGAAACATTCCTCCCTGCACCAGGGAACAGAGAGAAACATTCCTCCCTGCACTAGGGAACAGAGAGAAACATTCCTCCCTGCACCAGGGAACAGAGAGAAACATTCCTCCCTGCACCAGGGAACAGAGAGAAACATTCCTCCCTGCACCAGGGAACAGAGAGAAACATTCCTCCCTGCACTAGGGAACAGAGAAACATTCCTCCCTGCACCAGGGAACAGAGAGAAACATTCCTCCCTGCACCAGGGAACAGAGAGAAACATTCCTCCCTGCACTAGGGAACAGAGAGAAACATTCCTCCCTGCACCAGGGAACAGAGAGAAACATTCCTCCCTGCACTAGGGAACAGAGAAACATTCCTCCCTGCACTAGGGAACAGAGAAACATTCCTCCCTGCACCAGGGAACAGAGAGAAACATTCCTCCCTGCACTAGGGAACAGAGAAACATTCCTCCCGGCACTAGGGAACAGAGAGAAACATTCCTCCCTGCACCAGGGAACAGAGAGAAACATTCCTCCCTGCACTAGGGAACAGAGAGAAACAATCCTCCCTGCACCAGGGAACAGAGAAACATTCCTCCCTGCACCAGGGAACAGAGAGAAACATTCCTCCCTGCACTAGGGAACAGAGAGAAACATTCCTCTAGGCTTTCTCTTTCTCTTTATTTTCTGTAGGTTACATCTCTGACACAAAGTATTGCAGGTTAAACAAACAGACAAAATAAACTGTGTGGAAACTGTGTGGACAGATATTGGGATCATTCCGTTTTCAGCAGGTCAGAGTCGCCAAGATTTTTCTCTCACTGTATGTCCTTGGAATCTGGAAAGGTGCTGTACTGTGAAATGTACTTTTAGTCGATATAAGATGGGAAAAGAAGATTACAGACGGGAATCAAAGCACCTTTTCACTGATTGATTGATCTGATGTCATTTCCACAATTGTGTCAGACAGAGCTGTGGATGACTGAGCTTTGCCTCCTCTACGCTCCCCCTTCTCTTACCTATTCAGTGTCTGGAGTACGGGACCAGGGAGGACATTTATGTGGGTTTGACAGTGTTGCTAAATGGGTTACTCTCCTCTCTGCCTTCCTTGTCTCCCCCTGCCTCCCCCACCCAGCTGTGAGTGTAGTGTCTGTGTGGGAGGGTGGTATAGAGGACTTATTGTGTGGGTGATAAGGCTTTGGCCTCAGCTATATTGTGCTGGTAACAGTGCATTTCTCTCTGTGCTGCGAGACACAGAGAGCTGTCATTTACATGGAGGTAATGGATTCAGAAGAGGATAGAATATGTGTGGGTTGTAAATGATGGAAGCCTCTCTCTCTCTGGCATTCTGCCTCTTATTTTCTCTCGCTCTGCTCTCTCTCCTCCCCCACTCTTTACCTTACATTGTGTATCCCTCAAACAAATAATGTTACTTCTGACAGCAAACTAAACGAATAATGTTACTTCTGACAGCAAACTAAACGGATAATGTTACTTCTGACAGCAAACTAAAAGGATAATGTTACTTCTGACAGCAAATTAAAAGGATAATGTTACTTCTGACAGCCAAACTAAAAGGATAATGTTACTTCTGACAGCAAACTAAAAGGATAATGTTACTTCTGACAGCAAACTGAACGGATAATGTTACTTCTGACAGCAAAAAAAAAGGACAATGTTACTTCTGACAGCAAACTGAACAGATAATGTTACTTCTGACAGCAAACTAAAAGGACAATGTTACTTCTGACAGCAAACTGAACGGATAATGTTACTTCTGACAGCAAACTAAACGGATAATGTTACTTCTGACAGCAAACTAAAAGGATAATGTTACTTCTGACAGCAAATTAAAAGGATAATGTTACTTCTGACAGCCAAACTAAAAGGATAATGTTACTTCTGACAGCAAACTAAAAGGATAATGTTACTTCTTACAGAAAACTAAAGGGATAATGTTACTTCTGACAGCAAACTAAAAGGACAATGTTACTTCTGACAGCCAAACTAAAAGGATAATGTTACTTCTGACAGCAAACTAAAAGGATAATGTTACTTCTGACAGCAAACTAAACTGATAATGTTACTTCTGACAGCAAACTAAAAGGATAATGTTACTTCTGACAGCCAAACTAAAAGGATAATGTTACATCTGACAGCAAACTAAAAGGATAATGTTACTTCTGACAGCAAACTAAACGGATAATGTTACTTCTGACAGCAAACTAAAAGGATAATGTTACTTCTGACAGCAAACTAAAAGGTTAATGTTACTTCTGACAGCAAACTAAAAGGACAATGTTACTTCTGACAGCAAACTAAATGGAAAATGTTACTTCTGACAGCAAACTAAACGGATAATGTTACTTCTGACAGCAAACTAAAAGGATAATGTTACTTCTGACAGCAAACTGAACGGATAATGTTACTTCTGACAGCAAAATAAAAGGACAATGTTACTTCTGACAGCAAACTGAACGGATAATGTTACTTCTGACAGCAAACTAAAAGGACAATGTTACTTCTGACAGCAAACTGAACGGATAATGTTACTTCTGACAGCAAACTAAACGGATAATGTTACTTCTGACAGCAAACTAAAAGGATAATGTTACTTCTGACAGCAAATTAAAAGGATAATGTTACTTCGGACAGCCAAACTAAAAGGATAATGTTACTTCTGACAGCAAACTAAAAGGATAATGTTACTTCTGACAGCAAACTGAACGGATAATGTTACTTCTGACAGCAAAATAAAAGGACAATGTTACTTCTGACAGCAAACTGAACGGATAATGTTACTTCTGACAGCAAACTAAAAGGACAATGTTACTTCTGACAGCAAACTGAACGGATAATGTTACTTCTGACAGCCAAACTAAAAGGATAATGTTACTTATGACAGCAAACTAAAAGGATAATGTTACTTCTGACAGCAAACTAAACGGATAATGTTACTTCTGAGAGCAAACTAAGATGATAATGTTACTTCTGACAGCCAAACTAAAAGGATAATGTTACGTCTGACAGCAAACTAAAAGGATAATGTTACTTCTGACAGCAAACTAAACGGATAATGTTACTTCTGACAGCAAACTAAAAGGATAATGTTACTTCTGACAGCAAACTGAACGGATAATGTTACTTCTGACAGCAAACTAAACGGATAATGTTACTTCTGACAGCAAACTAAAAGGATAATGTTACTTCTGACAGCAAATTAAAAGGATCATGTTACTTCTGACAGCCAAACTAAAAGGATAATGTTACTTCTGACAGCAAACTAAAAGGATAATGTTACTTCTGACAGCAAACTAAACAGATAATGTTACTTCTGACAGCAAACTAAAAGGACAATGTTACTTCTGACAGCCAAACTAAAAGGATAATGCTACTTCTGACAGCAAACTAAAAGGATAATGTTACTTCTGACAGCAAACTAAACGGACAATGTTACTTCTGACAGCAAACTAAAAGGATAATGTTACTTCTGACAGCCAAACTAAAAGGATAATGTTACATCTGACAGCAAACTAAAAGGATAATGTTACTTCTGACAGCAAACTAAACGGATAATGTTACTTCTGACAGCAAACTAAAAGGACAATGTTACTTCTGACAGCAAACTAAACGGACAATGTTACTTCTGACAGCCAAACTAAAAGGATAATGTTACTTCTGACAGCAAACTAAAAGGATAATGTTACTTCTGACAGCAAATTAAAAGGATAATGTTACTTCGGACAGCCAAACTAAAAGGATAATGTTACTTCTGACAGCAAACTAAAAGGATAATGTTACTTCTGACAGCAAACTGAACGGATAATGTTACTTCTGACAGCAAAATAAAAGGACAATGTTACTTCTGACAGCAAACTGAACGGATAATGTTACTTCTGACAGCAAACTAAAAGGACAATGTTACTTCTGACAGCAAACTGAACGGATAATGTTACTTCTGACAGCAAACTAAAAGGATAATGTTACTTATGACAGCAAACTAAAAGGATAATGTTACTTCTGACAGCAAACTAAACGGATAATGTTACTTCTGAGAGCAAACTAAGATGATAATGTTACTTCTGACAGCCAAACTAAAAGGATAATGTTACGTCTGACAGCAAACTAAAAGGATAATGTTACTTCTGACAGCAAACTAAAAGGATAATGTTACTTCTGACAGCCAAACTAAAAGGATAATGTTACATCTGACAGCAAACTAAAAGGATAATGTTACTTCTGACAGCAAACTAAACGGATAATGTTACTTCTGACAGCAAACTAAAAGGACAATGTTACTTCTGACAGCAAACTAAACGGACAATGTTACTTCTGACAGCCAAACTAAAAGGATAATGTTACTTCTGACAGCAAACTAAAAGGATAATGTTACTTCTGACAGAAAACTAAAAGGATAATGTTACTTCTGACAGCAAACTGAACGAATAATGTTACTTCTGACAGCAAACTGAACGGATAATGTTACTTCTGACAGCAAACTGAACGGATAATGTTACTTCTGACAGCAAACTAAACGGATAATGTTACTTCTGACAGCAAACTGAACGTATAATGCGTGACTAGATAGGCATGTATGACTACTCCCCAAGAATAAAAACAATAGTTTCATTGTGATGTGCGTGTGCATGTGTGTATGTATTCTACAGGTTAGAATACATACAATATATATACATGACTTCTGATGCTTTTACAGATAGTACCACTGGTAGCAAAACAGTCAGTGAACATGACTTATGAGATTTATGGGACTTTCTTGCATAGACAGTGGTCTGATGGATTTTCTCAAAGACTTACCATGAACGTTAACAACGCCCCTTCTTCCACATGGTAAACCACGTTGGTAACCCACCATACACCCTTCCCCCCCACCCATAACTATGCAAACCATAATTTTCCCCCAAACCCATCCCTTCTTCCGTCCTGCACTCTTACCGGTAAATGGTGACGAGTCTTGCTCACCCATTGGCCATGTTTTCGCTGTAGGCCACCTTATGAACAGAACAATGTTTTACCCTCACGCCCCATGGTGGAGATGTGAGTGGACAAACTGCAGCAAGACCTTCCCTGCATTGGTGAGTGTTATTTTACTATAACTGCTTCCATGTGCAACGTACACCATTCTGCTTTGGGATTTGACACCCTACTCACAACAGCATATACAGTAATCCTTAATGAAGCACCAATATTGACCTATGAAATCCAAGGCAACAGTATTACATTTTTTAGGGAAGATGCCATCACCGTGCGATGCTAAGCTAGCTCAGACTAGCTAGTTGAAATTCGCTACACCTGCATTGTTTAGGGGTGTGTTTACAATGAAAACATACTGTGGTGATTATGAAGGCATCCAGACGCAGGTTGATGCACACGGACGTCTACACTTTACCACACAAAATAAACATGTCTTGGTGGATTTTGGTATTTTTCTGTTGTGCAAATGGCTACATTTACAAATGTCTTTGTCATTGTTGCCCAGTAAAGAAGCAAACCCCCCCCAAAAACAGTCAAAGATGTATTACTTGCTTTCTGTCAGGGAACATTTTTACTCTCTTTTAACCATTTGTAGTTAAAAGAGAGACAATAACTGAATAAATTCAATGTAATCAATGATAATCTAATATTTATCGCACACAAAGTGGAACGTATGACAGATAGTAAATCGTATTGATATGCGACAATGAGCTGATCATTTCATTAGTGCCTTTCCCCAAACAAAGGAAGGGATGGTCCCATTTGTGATTTTTATACAAAACAAATGAGACAAAAGTCAGTAACGCAACTGTTTGGTGTTAGGAGTGTTATGTTCAATAGAAAATGAATGGCTGGGTGGTTCAGGGGGCTTTTCCATGGTGAGAAACAGAGAGTGGTGGTCTGATTTAGAGGAAACAGTGCCACAAACTGCCATTACCCCTCCACCACAAACACCCCTCTCCTAGCCTTCCTTATATGGTTTACCAAGATGTGTAATATTCAAGGGTCCCTTCGAAAGACGACGACTGAAAGTGAGACTTTCAAATGAACGCAATGCAATTAATGCAATGATATACATTACATTGACATGAAAGTAAAAATGTGTGTGTGTGTGTGTGTGTGTGCATGTGTGTGTGTGTGTGTGTGTGTGCGTGTGTGTGTGTGTGTGTGTGTGTGTGTGTGTGTGTGTGCATGACTGTGTGTGTGTGTGTGTGTGTGCGTGTGAGATTTCCCCTTCCCATAGAGGGAATTCCCCTTAGCTTTCAGATCTCATTTTAACTAATGAAAACCATCTCTTACTCACCACCCTGGAAACTATTCAAATCAACGGCTCCCTCATATCTTCAGCTCTTTACTCTGACTTCATTATAGCTACTGTTTCATATAATACTTTGTTTTTCATTTTAAATAATCATCTACCCTGTCCCACTTAATACATTTGATGCTTCCATACCATAATAATATAACTTAGAACTCGATCTTCAAACTGTGTATAGTATTTGTGTTGGTAATGGTAGGCTATTAGCCGTTTGTTGTATTAATACCTAACCAACTTTCTAAGGTAAAATACAGGTAAACAGATGAGAGAACTTATCACCGTTAGTAGTAAGAAACACAGTCAAAACTTTTCAATTCAAGGAGTTTCAAATCCCTAGAGCTGTTGGCTAAGATCAACCCAATTATGTGACTCACTAATCTCAAAATGGTGACAAATAAGGTCGACTTGAGCTTAAACCCACGCAGTGTGATGGAGTGTCCTCTAAACAGATGGGGTTGCGACGCAACTGATTGAAGTGCTGCACCGCCATTTTGGGGCAAACACTGGAAAGGAGTCAACAGGAATGTCTGTCATTTTGAGGCAATAGGGGAATACGAAGTGGATTGAGTGTGTCTGAGGAGATGGAGTGCTCTCACTGTAGTCTCTTTATATTAAGGTTCATTAAGAGACAGAAAACCCCCCATGAATTCTGTCTGACCTCTGTTGTCGATACAAAAAGCTTGCTGAAATTCTAATGCTTGCATAGCAACTACAGAACCCGTACTCGGTATATCTTCTAAACTAATTGAGTACAACTTACTCAAAGTTTACTAAACGTAACATTTACTCACTTTCTGTAATTAATTATTGTAGATCAATCAGATTGAGTGTAATTGAAATAACAAATTAGTTAGAGCTCTTTCAAGTTTGACCTTGATTACATCTGATGTCATGCATGTTGACGTTCCAAAGGAATTTTCATCAGTTTCAGAAAAATGATTTCCAACATGATGACACACAATCCTGGAATTCCTAAAATTGGAAACGATCAGTTTGGCTGCCTGTGCAAACCCAGCCTCTGTGTGCTCATATCATCTATTATTGCACTTTGGGTACTCGTATGTCTGTAACTCTGTACTCGTAGGTTTGTAACTCTGTACTCGTAGGTTTGTAACTCTGTACTCGTATGTCTGTAACTCTGTGCTCGTAGGTTTGTAACTCTGTGTCTCGTATGTCTGTAACTCTGTACTCGTGTCTGTAACTCTGTACTCGTATGTCTGTAACTCTGTACTCGTATGTCTGTAACTCTGTACTCGTATGTCTGTAACTCTGTACTCGTATGTCTGTAACCCTGTACTCGTATGTCTGTAATTCTGTACTCGTCTCTCACTGTTCTTCATCTTCTGCAGGTATTTTTACAGCACCAGTGCATGGAGTGGACCCCTTTACTTACTATCATCACTATTAAATTCATGCATCTCTGTTTAAGAATGAGCAAACACTAGTAACTATTGCTGGTGGTTTTGATGCTGGTCAGCTAATGGATCTAATGGCATCACAGGGCAGTTGGAGAGAGGAGATGAGGTCTATGTCCATATGTGAGCGGGATCATGGCTCTATGACAATTTCAGCAATTTCTGCCACTTCGATGGCATTCTGCTATTCACTCAATAAGGTAGGGCAAGAGAACATAAGGAGGGTTATTAAAGTGCTGTCATTAGTGGACTAATTGTACATAATGTTATTCTATATATACACTGCATACTGTATGATTTATTCTAACGGTGCAGATGCAAGTCAACTCTAGTGCCTTGCAAAATATTCACCCCATTGGCATTTTTCCTATTTTGCTGCATTACATCTTGTAAGTTGAAGCCCCTAAATAAGATCTGGTGCAACCAATTAGTCACATAATTAGTAAAATAAGTCCACCTGTGTGCAATCTAAGTGTCACATGATCTGTGACATGATCTCAGTATATATACACCTGTTCTGAGTCTGCAACACCACTAAGCAAGGGGCACCACCAAACAAGCAGCACTATGAAGAACAAGGAGGTCTCCAAACATATCAGGGACACAGTTCTGGAGAAGTACAGATCAGGGTTGCGTTATAAATAATATCAGAAACTTTGGACATCCCACAGAGCACCATTAAATCCATTATTAAAAAATGGAAAGAATATGGCACCACAATAAACCTGCCAAGAGTGGGCCGCCCACCAAACTCACCAACCAGGCAAAGGGGGCATTAATCAGAGAAGCAACAAAGAGACTTAAGATAACCCTGAAGGAGCTGCAAAGCTCCACAGCGGAGATTGGAGTATCTGTCTATAGGACCACTTTTTAAGTCGTACACTCCACAGAGCTGGGCTTTACAGAAGAGTAGCCAGAAAAAAATAAGCAAACACATTTGGTGTTCACCAAAAGGCATGTGGGAGACTCTCCAAATATATGAAAGAAGATACTCTGGTCAGATGAGACTATAATTGAGCTTTTTGGCCATCAAGGAAAACGCTAGGTCTGGCGCAAACCCAACACATTCCATCACCCCAAGAACACCATCCTCACAGCGAAGCATGGTGGTGGCAACATCATGCTGTGGGGATGTTTTTCATCGGCAGGGACTGGGAAACTGGTCAGAATTGAAGGAATGATGGATGGCGCTAAATACAGGGAAATTCTTGAGGGAAACTATTTCAGTCTTCCAGAGATTTGAAACTGGGACAGAGGTTCACCTTCCAGCAGGACAATGACCCTAAGCATACTGCTAAAGCAACACTCGAGTGGTTTATAGGGGAAACATTTAAATGTCTTGGAATGGCCTAGTCAAAGCCCAGACCTCAATCCAATTGAGAATCTGTGGCATGTCTTAACAATTGCAGTACCCTAGCGGTACCCATCCAACTTGAAGGAGCTGGAGCAGTTTGCCTTGAAGAATGGGCAAAAATCCCAGTGGCTAGATGTGCCAAGCTTAGACTTGCAGCTGTAATTGCTGCAAAAGGTGGCAGTATTGACTGGGGGGGGTGAATAGTTATGCACGCTAAGGTTTTCAGTTTTTGTTGTCTTATTTCTTGTTTGTTTTACAATAAAAAATATTTTGCATCTCCAAATTGGTAGGCATGTTGTGTAAATCAAAGGATACAAACCCCCCCCCCCCCAAAATATATTTTAATTTCAGGTTGTAAGGCAACAAAATATGAGAAATGCCAAAGGGGGTGAATGCTTTCGCAACCACTGTAAACTAGATATACTGACATTAGAGTGTTATAGTTGATCAAAATCAATAGGATTTGATGGTGTTCCTGCCTGTCCCTATACTAGAAAAATACAATATGACTGTTGACCGTTCAACATTTCAATGTTTTAATTGTATGTATCCCTAAGTAAAAAACAATTTAAAAGACGTTAAATAAAATAAAGATTTAGCTATGGGTTCATTTGAAACTATTTAATACATTTTTTTTGTTTGTGTGGCTGTGAACATGGTTCCAGGAAACAAATGATATCAAAACCCATAGATAAGATGATATGGCGATGACGTCCGTAAACACTGTAGATAAAATCAGTTCATTGGTGAATATTTTACTAAATAATCGAATCAAATAATACTCCGTGCATATAAGTGCCATCAGAAAGTATTCATACCCATTGACTTATTCCAGATTTTGTTGTTACACACATTTTTTGCACATTTATTGAACATGAAATACAGAAATATCTAATTTACATACGTTTTCACTATACTGCACCTGTTAGAGTCACCTTTGGCAGCGATTACAGCGGTGAGTGTTTCTGAGAAAGTCCCTAAGAGCTTTCCACACCTGGATTGTACAATATTTGCCTATTATTCCTTTCAACATTCTTCAAGCTCTGTCAAATTGGTTGTTGATCATTGCTAGACAACCATTTTCTGGTCTTGCCATAGATTTTCAAGCAGATTTCAGTCAACAATGTAACTCGGGCACTCAGCAACATTGACAGACTTCTTGGTAAACAACTCCAGTGTGGATTTGGCCTTGTGTTTTAGGTTATTGTCCTGCTGAAAGGTGAATTCATCTCCCAGTGCCTGGTGGAAAGAAGACTGAACCAGGTCTTCCTCTAGCATTTTACCTGTGCTTAAAAACTCCCCAGTCCTTAAGGATTACAAGCATACCCATAACATGATGCAGCCACCATTATACTTGAAAATATGGAGAGTGGCTCTCAGAAATCTAATGTATTTGCTTTGCCCTAAACATAACACTTTGTATTCAGGACAAAAAGTAAATTGCTGTGCCACATTTTTTCCACTATTACTTTAGTGCCTTGTTGCGAACAGATTGATTGTTTTGGAATATTTTTATTCTGTACAGGCTTCCTTATTTTCACTCTGTCAATTAGGTTAGTGTTGTGGAGTAATTACAATGTTCTTGATCCATCCTCAGTTTTCTCCTATGGCAGCCAACAACTCTGTAATTGTTTTCAATACACCATTGGCCTCATGGTAAATCCCTAAGCGGTTTTCTTCCTCTCCGGCAACTGAGTTAGGAAGGACGCCTTTATCGTTGTAGTGACTGGGTATATTATTACACCATCCAAAGTGTAATTAATAACATCACCATGCTCAAAGGGATATTCAATGTCTGCTTTTCTTATTTTACCAATCTACCAATAGGTGCCCTTCTTTGTGAGGCATTGGAATTCCTGAATGGTCTTTGTGGTTGAATCTGTGTTTGAAAATCACTGCTCGACTGAGGGACCTTACAGATAATCTGGTCGTGTCAACATTTGACAGTTACATGTGACTTCTGCTATCAGAATACAAAGACTGCATTGAGAAGACGGTTCTAGACTCACAAAAGTCTCATTGTGGTCTGATTGTGTTCATCTGTCAGACCAGTTCAGGAGGTGGTCAGGGATGCATTGTGTGTGGATTTCTCCTCAGTCTGGAAGTAATCAGGCTACTGAAATGCAGTGGGCGACGTCATCAGCACCCCTCCCACAAGTCTCCAGAAAACGTATGTTTTTGGGACCAAAAGGCACCTTTTCATAATTACTTTGGAGAAAATACATGCCTAGCATGTGAGCAACGTTTTTGCTGGCCTCAAATGCTAGCCAGCTAGGTAATATTTAGAAGAAAAAAACACATTTTATATGGCTAGAGTTAAGCTAACCCTTTGCAATCCCTTTGGCGTTGTATGCTAACCAGCTACAGAGGTTAGCTGGCTAGTGAGCTACAATAGTTAGCTGCTGCCATCAGTTGTTGTTGTGCTATTATCATATTTTGCCTATTCCACCGTCTGTAGAATGCATACAGTCATTTGAATATAGAGCGGGAAAAGGGAATTCAGACACACTGTGGACACAGTAGACACATTTACATGTAGGTGTAGATACACACATGTAGGTGTAGATGGCGCTTTCATAATTCACTGATCAGAACTCTATGATCATATTACTAAAGCTGCATGAACTGTCAAGTCTAGACACGGCCTATATCTGTGGTGTACAAAGATGAGGTAGTCATTCAAAAATAATTTTAAACACTATTATTGCACACAGAGTCCATTAACTTCTTGATGCTACCCATCCCTTTAGCGGGATAATTGTCATCAACAACCGCTGAATTGCATAGCGCCACATTCAAATAATATTACTAAAAATATTTATATTCATTAAATCACAAGTGCAATATAGCAAAACACAGTTTAGCCTTTTGTTAATCCACCTGTCAGATTTTGAAAATATGCTTTACATCGAAAGCAATCCAAGCGTTTGCGTACGTTTATCGATCGCTCGACAAAACATTATGAACACCTAGCATCAGGTAACTTGGTCACGAAAATCAGAAAAGCAATCAAATTAATCGTTTACCTTTGATGATCTTCGGATGTTTTCACTCACGAGACTCCCAGTTACACAATAAATGTTCCTTTTGTTCCATAAAGATTATTTTTATATCCAAAATACCTCTGTTTGTTTGGCGCGTTATGTTCAGAAATCCACAGAAAAGAGCAGTCACGACAACACAGACAAATTCCAAATAGTATCCGTAATATCCACAGAAACATGTCAAACGTTTTTTATAATCAATCCTCAGGTTGTTTTTAAAATATATAATCGATAATATATCAACCGCAACTGTCTTTTTTAGTAGGAGAGGGAAAGGCAATGGCTGCCCAAACTCTGTTGCGCCAAGCAAAACGCTGCTGGAACCCGGCCATACAATGACGCAATGTTATCTTTCTCGCTCAAATAAAAGCCTGAAACTATGTCTAAAGACTGTTGACACCTTGAGGAAGCGATAGCAAAAGGAATCTGGTTGATATCCCTTTAAATGGAGCAAAGGCAGACTATGGAACATGGAGTTTTCAAAATAGAAGCCACTTCCTGGTGTGATTTTCCTCAGGGTTTCGCCTGCAATATCAGTTCTGTTATACTCACAGACAATATTTTGACAGTTTTGGAAACTTTAGAGTGTTTTCTATCCTAATCCGTCAATTATATGCATATTCTAGCATCTGGTCCTGAGAAATAGGCCGTTTACTTTGGGAACTGTGGAAAATGTGGGAGAAGTCAAGGGGTGTGAATACTTTCTGAAGGTACTGTAAGTGTCCTTGAACAGCTCCCATTTTCTGTAGAGAAGCGAAAGACAAATCCGATCATATAAAGATAGCTATATAGGTCTACTAATAAAGAACTCGTAAAGGCCCAGTGCACTACTTTTGTGAAGAATAATAATTATAATTATTTCTTGTAATCATGTTTTGTTAATTATATTTTCAAATTCTGATTTTACAGGGTGGTGCTGCAGCACCCTCAGCATCCCCAATTCCAACAGCTATGGTGCCTCCTTGTCCCTAAACCAGATATACTGACATTTGACAAAGGGACCTGGACAAGGGACAAGTACTGTCAATTAGCGTAAGCTATAAGGTGTAATGATGCAATGCATGCTACTGTTGAAAGTTCACTATTTCAATTATTTAATTGTATCAATCCCTATTTTATTTTAAATATATATATATTTAGCTATGGTTTCATTTTGAACTATAGAATAAATGTTTCTCTGTTTGTGGGTATGTGAACATTGTTCCAGGAAACAAATTATATCAAAATCCATAGATAAGATAAGATAACATGGTAATGACTTTCAGTAAACATGTAGATAAAATCAGTTCACTAGGGAATATTTTACAAAAAATATGATCAAATTATACTTCCTGCTAGGTACATAAGTGCCTTTGAACAGGTGCCCATTTCCATAGAGACACAACAGACACATCATAGAGAAACACAACAGAGCTATTTCACACAGATCTAGTCCAGGACAGGTAAAGAATGAGGGATATTGTAGCTCTGCTGGTGTTGCTGTGCTTGGGTCTGATTGGGGCAGAGATACAGAACATAGTCACAGAGAATGAGATCAGTTCAGAGACACAGAACGTAGTCACAGAGAATGAGATCAGTTCAGAGACACAGAACACAGTCACAGAGAATGAGATCAGTTCAGAGACACAGAACACAGTCACAGAGAATGAGATCAGTTCAGAGACACAGAACGTAGTCACAGAGAATGAGATCAGTTCAGAGACACAGAACGTAGTCACAGAGAATGAGATCAGTTCAGAGATACATGTTGAGGTACAGAGGGTTAAGAGTGAGGACCTAGGAGACTTAGGGAGAAGCTGCCAGCCATCCTTGCTGATGGAGATTGGAGCTATAAAGTCTACAGTGGCTAACCTACAGACAGAGAAAGAAGGTAATGTGAAATTGGAAGACTTATAATTAGTGTTGAAAAATTCTGCTGATGGTCACAAAATTCCTAGTTATTTAGGAAATCCTGGTTGGAAGATAAGCAGAACATTCTGGAATCCTCCAACCAAGATTTCTGGAAAACCTGTGAATTTGGGAAAGTTACCAGGATTTTGCAACCCGACTTACAGTATATCTGTCCCACAAAGAATGTGGTTTGCATTTGTTCTGACACTAAAGATTTAAAATCTTGATGTTCCTATCTCTCCAGTTCAAAGATCCCAGCTGAGCACCACAGTGACTGAGCTGAAAAACGTGGAGGGTAGACTGAGCACCACAGAGACTGAGCTGAGAAAGTTGGAGGGTAGACTGAGCACCACAGTGACTGAGCTGAGAAACGTGGAGGGTAGACTGAGCACCACAGTGACTGAGCTGAGAAACGTGGAGGGTAGACTGAGCACCACAGTGACTGAGCTGAGAAACGTGGAGGGTAGACTGAGCACCACAGTGACTGAGCTGAGAAATGTGGAGGGTAGACTGAGCACCACAGTGACTGAGCTGAAAAACGTGGAGGGTAGACTGAGCACCACAGTGACTGAGCTGAGAAATGTGGAGGGTAGACTGAGCACCACAGTGACTGAGCTGAGAAATGTGGAGGGTAGACTGAGTGCACATTGTGTTCTCATATGTTCCTTACTGGTGAAATAGAAAGTTTACATACACTCCTAGAGTGTATTGTGAGAATAGCCTGGACTGGTGCTATGGAACGGATGAGATGTATGATGGAGGAGGAGGAAGAGGAGGAGGAGCTGGTGGTGGGTGTGGTGGTAAAGGTCAATAGAAAATGTGAAGTTGTCTTTCAAAAACTGCTCTTCAACTCTATGAGCACACTTTCACACCAATTTATTCTACCTCACCTTCTCCCCTTCTCCTCCTTTCTTTCCCCTTCTCTCTACACCTTCTCTTCCTCTCACTTCTCCTCTTTCACTTCTTTCTTTAACAGAAGCTTTCAGCACTATGCATTAGATCCTCATTAAAGATCACTTGTGGGAGCAGCTTACAGTGAGCAGACATGTTTTCTAAAACTGATATCCAACCTCCCTGACAATTTAAGGCATTAGGGTTTATGCATATCACAAGGATGAAAACCCTGCCTGCTTTAAAGATGATATTCTGATATTGAAGAGTTGAGTTCAGAGGATAGAAGTAGGAATATTACAGAGAATGTAGAAAAGTCTGGAGCTAGGAGAGCAGTGTGTGTTTCAATAAAATCTTCTCTCTCTTTCTCGGTGTATGCCGCTATACCTTTCTCACTGTGTGTCTTCCTAGAACTTGGTTCTGTGATTGTATGATTTCCTATGACTTCCTCTTAACCAAGCCATTCACCTGATCGTGTTTAATGCCACAGGTAATATGGTCGGATAGGGAGACAGAACGGAAGTAAAGAAAATAAATGATGCTTGGTTTCCAGGCAACAGCGGAGGATCTGAGGGGAGTGAAAGCTGTAAAAGCCTAAGGCTGGGTTCCCATGTTTTTAGGTTCATCTCCAGAATCTCAGAATTTAACCTTTGCAACCCCTTTAGATCGCTCTGGATCTGTAACCTGTAACCTACAAACTTTATGAAAGTCAATGTTTTTATCATTCATTGCATAGCTGTTCTCTCTGTTTTAATAGCATGTACATGAACGGTGTGTGTGAGTGTGTGTGAGTGTGTTTCTTACCTTTTTCGGTTTTTGGTGGTTTTGGTTCTATGATATGAGTAGACTTGGTTTACTAGATCTTTTGAATCAGTCTTTATAAGTCTGTATTTAAGTTTATGGGATTTTCCGACCACTGACAACTGACAACTCTGCTGTAGGTTAGCATCTGTGTAGCCATAATGTTGCAACAGGGGACACACGATTCACTCAACATCTATCTCCCTTGTATGCTTTTGCTGTCTTCCAGCCTGCTCGCAATTCAGTTTCAACCAAACCCATCGTCAGACTGGAAATCAGACTAGCTGAATTTGAACTTAGATAGAGAATAAACAGTATCTACAGTATATACAGTACGTGTCTTCAGTATGTATCTACAGTATATATCCGCAGTATCTATCTACATAATGTATCTACAGTAGCTTACAATTGGCTCATTCATCCCCCTCCTCTCCCCTGTAACTATTCCCCAGGTCGTTGCTGTAAATGAGAATGTGTTCTCAGTCAACTTACCTGGTAAAATAATGGTAAAATAAAACATAATTTAAAAAAGTGTGTATCTCTAGAGTATCTACAATATATACAGTATATATCTACAGTATCTACAGTAAATATCCACAGTATCTATCTACAGTATATATATGCAGTATATATCAACAGTATACATCTACAGTGTATATCTACAGTATATACAGTAAATATCCACAGTATCTATCTACAGCATATATCTACAGTATATATCTACAGTATCTACAGTAAATATCCACAGTATCTATCTACAGTATATATATACAGTATATATCTACAGTATACATCTACAGTATATATCTACAGTATATACAGTAAATATCCACAGTATCTATCTACAGTATATATCTACAGTATCTATCTACAGTATATACAGTATATATTTACAGTATCTATCTACAGTATATATCTACAGTATCTATCTACAGTATATACAGTATATATCTACAGTATATACTTACAGTATATATCTACAGTATATATCTACAGTATCTATCTCAGTATCTATCTACAGTATATATCTACAGTATCTATATACAGTATCTATCTCAGTATCTATCTACAGCATATACAGTATATATCTACAGTATATATCTACAGTATATATCTACAGTATATATCTACAGTATATATCTACAGTATATACAGTAAATATCCACAGTATCTATCTACAGCATATATCTACAGTATCTATCTACAGTATATATCTACAGTATCTATCTCAGTATATATCTACAGTATATACAGTATATATCTACAGTATATACCTACAGTATATATCTACAGTATATATCTACAGTATATACTTACAGTATATATCTACAGTATATACTTACATTATATATCTACAGTATATATCTACAGTATCTATCTACAGTATATACAGTATATATCTACAGTATATATCTACAGTATATACTTACAGTATATATCTACAGTATATATCTACAGTATCTATCTACAGTATATACAGTATATACTTACAGTATATAGCTACAGTATCTATCTACAGTATTTACAGTGTGTATCTGCAGTATCAATCAATCAAATGTATTTATAAAGCCCTTCTTACATCAGCTGATGTCACAAAGTGCTGTACAGAAACCCAGCCTAAAACCCCAAACAGCAAGCGATGCAGGTGTAGAAGCACGGTGACTAGGAAAAACTCCCTAGAAAGCAGAGGATGTGAAAAATAAACTTGAAAATGGCAAATGTTTACTGGTTGCTCAGGAGGGAAAGGGGAAGTCAGATGTGTGGAAGACATTTGATTTAGTTGTGGAAACTAACGGAGATCCAGAAAAAGGAGGGTATAGGAGCAAGCGCTGCGTGAGTATTGTGTGTGCCAAACAGATGCTCTTAGATTACAATATTATTATTTTTTTCTGACCATTGGAACAGTGTAAATACTGAATAAATAAGTGTACCAGAGAGTCTGTTCTAACGAAGAAAAAAAAAACACAAAGCCTTTATTACAGCAGACTAAAAACAGTTGCACTCATTCGTGAATTGCAGTTGCAATTCATTGTTTAGGCTAATTATTCACAGATCCCTTTGTTATTTAATTTTAAAACAAAAGTTATTGATTGCATTTCAAGGCATGAATGTCTCATATGCTGTGTGATGGCATGAACAAATTATTAATTGATTGATACAGTAGCCTAATATCTTGAAATGTAGGCCTAAGTAAGTTACGGTACCAAGACTAAACAGGAAGTGCTCTTAGGCCTACAGCTTAATGGTGGTTATACAAGGCTACTACGATAACAAACCTATTATTTATAATGACATTACTTATCATAATGATGATCATAATAATAATTGTAATAATAACAAGAAGGAGATCAAGAAAAAGGAGGGTATAGGAGTGAGAGTTGCATGTATATTATGTGTGACAATTTCTGCCCGTTTGGAACAGTGTTAACAACACAAAATAAATTATAAGTAATACTAGTCTGTTCGAACGAAAACAAATGTAAAGCCTTTTACAGCGTAGCAAAGAATAAAAACAGCCGAATCTGTGAAATTGCTTTATCAGACATGTTTCCGTTGCATGAGGCTTGGTGCTCACAGAATCAGTAGGCTATTATTAAACAAACACTCAAACAGGCAACAGAAGTAAGATCTGTCATTTTTTAGTTGATATATATGGATGATTTATAAATCAAGGCACATGGATCATTGTCTTGTTGGAAGACAAATCTCCATCCCAGTCTCAGGTCTTTTGCAGACTCCATCAGGTTTTCTTCCAGAATGGTCCTGTATTTGGCTCCATCCATCTTCCCATCAATTTTAACCATCTTCCCTGTCCCTGCTGAAGAAAAGCAGGCCCAAACCATGATGCTGCCACCACCATGTTTGACAGTGGGGATGGTGTGTTCAGGGTGATGAGCTGTGTTGCTTTTACGCCAAACATAACATTTTGCATTGTTGCCAGAAAGTTCAATTTTGGTTTCATCTGACCAGAGCACCTTCTTCCACATGTTTGGTGTGTCTCCCAGGTGGCTTGTGGCAAACTTTAAACAACACTTTTTATGGATATCTTTAAGAAATGGCTTTCTTCTTGCCACTCTTCCATAAAGGCCAGATTTGTGCAATACACAACTGATTGTTGTCCTATGGACAGAGTCTCCCACCTCAGCTGTAGATCTCTGCAGTTCATCCAGAGTGATCATGGGCCTCTTGGCTGCATCTCTGATCAGTCTTCTCCTTGTATGAGCTGAAAGTTTAGAGGGACGGCCAGGTCTTGGTAGATTTGCAGTGGTCTGATACTCCTTCCATTTCAATATTATCGCTTGCACAGTGCTCCTTGGGATGTTTAAAGCTTGGGAAATCTTTTTGTATCCAAATCCGGCTTTAAACTTCTTCACAACAGTATCTCGGACCTGCCTGGTGTGTTCCTTGTTCTTCATGATGCTCTCTGCGCTTTTAACAGACCTCTGAGACTATCACAGTGCAGGTGCATTTATACGGAGACTTGATTACACACAGGTGGATTGTATTTATCATCATTAGTCATTTAGGTCAACATTGGATCATTCAGAGATCCTCACTGAACTTCTGGAGAGAGTTTGCTGCACTGAAAGTAAAGGGGCTGAATGATTTTGCACGCCCAATTTTTCAGTTTTTGATTTGTTAAAAAAGTTTGAAATATCCAATAAATGTCGTTCCACTTCATGATTGTGTCCCACTTGTTGTTGATTCTTCTCAAAAAAATACAGTTTTATATCTTTATGTTTGAAGCCTGAAATGTGGCAAAAGGTCGCAAAGTTCAAGGGGGCCGAATACTTTCGCAAGGCACTGTATATACACTACTGGTCCAAAGTTTAACTTGTCATGGCTGAGAGCAGTATTGAGTAGCTTGGATGAATAAGGTGCCCAGAGTAAACTGTCTGCTACTCAGGCCCAGTTGCTAATATATGCATATTATTAGTAGATTTGGATAGAAACACTCTGAAGTTTCTAAAACTTTTTGAATGATGTCTGTGAGTATAACAGAACTCATATGGCAGGGAAAAACCTGAGAAAAAAATCCAACCAGGAAGTGGAAAATCTGAGGTTTGTAGTTTTTCAACTCATTCCCTATTGAATACACAGTATCATATGGCACTTTCTAAGGCTTCCACGAGATGTCAATAGTCTTTAGAACCTTGGTTGATGCTTCTACTTTGAAGTGGGGGCGAATGAGAGGGGATTGAGTCAGAGGTCTGGCAGAAAGGCATGAGCTGGCCATGCACTTTCACGTGATAGTTAGCTTGAGTTCCATTTCATTTTTACAGACAAAGGAATTCTCTGGTTGGAACATTGTTGAAGATTTTTGTTAAAAACATCCTAAAGATTGATTCTATACATCGTTTGACATGTTTCTACGGACTGTAACGGAACTTTTTGACTTTTCGTCTGCACCTAGTGATCGCGCGTCGTGAATTTGGATTACTGGGCTAAACACACAAACAAAAAGGAGGTATTTGGACATAAATGATGGACATTATCGAACAAAACAAATATTTATTGTGGAACTGGGATTCCTGGGAGTGCATTCTGATGAAGATCATCAATGGTAATTGAATATTTATAATGCTATGGCTGACTTCTGTTGACTACACAACATGGCAGATATCTGTTTGGGTTGTTTTGGTCTCTGTGTGCTGTACTCAGATTATTGCATGGTGTGCTTTTTCGTGAAAGCTTTTTTGAAATCTGACAGCGGTTGCATTAAGGAGAAGTGTATCTATAATTCCATGCATAATAGTTGTATCTTTTATCAATGTTTATTATGAGTATTTCTGTAAATTGATGTGGCTCTCTGCAAAATCACCAGATGTTTTGGAACTACTGAACATAACGTGCCAATGTATACTAAGATTTTTTGATATAATAATGAACTTTATTGAACAAAACATATATGTATTGTGTAACATGAAGTCCTATGAGTGTCATCTGATGAAGATCATCAAAGGTTAGTGATTCATTTATCTGTATTTCTCCTTTTTGTGACTCCTCTCTTTGGCTGGAAAAATGGCTGTTTTTCTGTGACTTGGCTCTGACCTAACATAATCGTTTGGTTTGCTTTCGGCTTAAAGCCTTTCTGAAATCGGACACTGTGGTGGAATTAACAACAATTGTGTCTTCAAAATGGTGTAAAATACTTGTATGTTTGAGGAATTTTAATTATGGGATTTCTGTTCTTTTGAATTTGGCGCACTGCACTTTCACTGGCTGTTGTCATATCGATCCCGTTAGCAGGATCTCAGCCCAAAGAGGTTTTAAGAACACTGACTCATTCCAGGGTTTGTCTTTATTGTACTATTTTCTACATTGTAGAATAATAGTGAAGACATGACAACTATGAAATAACACATGGAATCATCTAGTAACCAAAGAAGTGTTCAAAAATGTAAAATATGTTTTATATTTAAGATTCTTCAAATGGCCACCCTTTGCCTTGATGACAGCTTTGCACAGTCTTGGCATTCTCTCAACCAGCTTCACCTGGAATGATTTTCCAACAGCCTTTGAAGGAGTTCCCACATATGCTGAGTACTTGTTGGCTGCTTTTCCTTTACTCTGCGGTTCGACTCATCCCAAACCATCTCAATTTATTATTATTATTATTATTATTATTATTATTATTTGACCTTGCTGGTCATCTATGAGTATTTGAACATCTTGGCCATGTTCTGTTATAATCTCCACCCGGCACAACCAGAATAGGACTGGCCACCTCTCATAGCCTGGTCCCTCTCTAGGTATCCTCCTAGGTTCTGGCCTTTCTAGGGAGTTTTTTCTAGCCACCGTGCTTCTACACCTGCATTGCTGTTTTGGGTTTTGGGTTTTAGGCTGGTTTTCTGTACAGCCCTTTGAGATATCAGCTGATGTAAGAAGGGCTTTATAAATACATTTGAATTTGAATTTGGTTGAGGCCAGGTTATCTGATGCAGCACTCCATCACTCTCATTCTTGGTAAAATAGCTCTTATACAGCCTGGAGGTTTGTTGCGTCATTGTCCTGTTGAAAAACAAATGATAGTCCCACTAAGCCCAAACCAGATGGGATGGCGTTTCCCGGCAGAGTCCTGAGGGAGCCATGCTGATTAAGTGTGCCTTGAATTCTAAATAAATCACAGGCAGTGTCACCAGTAAAGCAACCCCACACCATTCACCTCCTCCATGCTTCAAGGTGGGATTTACAAATGCGGAGATCATCCGTTCACCCACACCTCGTCTCAAAAAGACACAGCGGTTGGAATCAGAAATCTCAAATTTGGACTCCAGACCAAATTTCCACTGGTCTAATGTCCATTGCGGCAGGTATCCTAGTGGTTAGATCGTTGGACTAGTAACTGAACGGTTGCAAGATAAATTCCCAGAGCTGACAAGGTAACAATCTGTTGTTCTGCCACAGAACAAGGCAGTTAACTCACTGTTCCTAGGCTGTCATTGTAAATAAGAATTTGTCTTAACTGACTTGCCTAGTTAAATAAAAGTAATATAAATAGAAAATAAAATTGCTTGTGTTTCTTGGCCCAAGCAAGTCTCTTCTTATATTGGTGTCCTTTAGTAGTGGTTTCTTTGCAGCAATTCGACCATGAAGGTCTGATTCACACAGTCTCCTCTGAACTGTTGATGTTGAGAAGTGTCTGTTACTTAAACTATGTGAAGCATTTATTTGGGCTGCAATTTCTGAGGCTGGTAACTCTAATACACGTATAATCTGCAGCAGAAGTAATTCTGGTTCTTCCATTTCTGTTGCAGTCCTCGTGAGAGCCAGTTTATCATAGCGCTTGTTATTGAAATTTCCATATTGAATGACCTTCATGTCTTCAAGTACTGCTGGACTGTTGTTTCTCTTTGCTTATTTGAGCTGTTCTTGAAATAATATGGATTTGGTCTTTTACCAAATAAGGCTATCTTATGTATACCTTGTCACAACTCAACTGATTGGCTAAAACGCATTTAGAAGGAAAGAAATTGCACAAATTAACTTTTCAGAAGCACACCTGTTAATTGAAATGCATTCCAGGTGACTACCTCATGAAGCTGGTTGAGAGAATGACAAGAGTATGACAAACTGTCATCAAGGCAACATGTGGCTATTTGAAGAATCTCAAATATAAAATATATTTAGATTTGTTTACCATTTTTTTGGGTCACTACATGATTCCATTTGTGGAATTTCATAGTTTTGATGTCTAATAGTAGAGAGAATGATTTATTTCAGCTTTTATTTCTTTCATCACATCCCCAGTGGGTCAGAAGTATACATACACTCAATTAGTATTTGGTAGCATTGTCTTTAAATTGTTTAACTTGGATCAAACGTTTCGGGTAGCCTTCCACAAGCTTCCCACAATAAGTTGGATGAATTTTGACCCATTCCTCCTGACAGAGCTGGTATAACTGAGTCGGTTTTGTAGGCCTCCTTGCTCGCACACACTTTTTCAGTTCTACCCACAAATCTTCTATAGGATTGCGGTCAGGGCTTTGTGATGGCCACTCCAATACCTTGCCTTTGTTGTCCTTAAGCCATTTTGCCACTACTTTGGAAGTATGCCTGGGGTCATTGTCAATATGGAAGACCCATTTGCGACCAAGCTTTAACTTCCTGACTGATGTCTTGAGATGTTGCTTCAATATATCCACATAATTTTCCTTGTGAAGTGCACCAGTCCCTCCTGCAGCAAAGCACCCCCACAACATGATGCTGCCACCCCCTTGCTTTACGGTTGGGATGGTGTTCTTCGGCTTGCAAGCCTCTCCCTTTTTTTTTTTTTTTTGTGTGAATTTGACCCCCTTTTCTCCCCAATTTCGTGGTATCCAATTGTTAGTAGCTACTATCTTGTCTCATCGCTACAACTCCCATACGAGCTTGGGAGAGACGAATGTTGAAAGTCATGCGTCCTTGCTGATTTCTTTTGATTTTCCCATGATGTCAAGCAAAGAGGCACTGAGTTTGAAGGTAGGCCTTGAAATACATCCACAGGTACACTTCCAATTGTCTCAAATTATGTCAATTAGCCTATCAGAAGCTTCTAAAACCATGACATAATTTTCTGGAATTTTCCAAGCTGTTTAAAGGCAAAGTCAACTTAGTGTATGTAAACTTCTGGAATTGTGATACAGTGAATTATTATGACTTGTGTCATGCACAATAGATAGTGTCCTAACCGACTTGAAAACGATAGTTTGTTAACAAGAAATTTGTGCAGTGGTTGAAAATTGAGTTTTAATGACTCCAACCTAAGTGTATGTAAACGTCCGACTTCAACTGTATACACTACCATTCAAAAGTTTGGGGTCACTTAGAAATGTCATTGTTTTTTAAAGAAAATCACACTTTTTGTCCATTAAAATAACATCAAATTGATCAGAAATACAGTGTAGACATTGTTAATGTTATAAATGACTATTGTAGCTGGAAACGGCTGATTTTTAAATGGAATATCTACATAGGCGTACAGAGGCCCATTATCAGCAACCATCACTCCGGTGTTCCAATGGCACGTTGTGTTAGCTAATCCATGTTTATTGTTTTAAAAATGCTAATTGAGCATTAGAAAATTTAGCAATTAGCAATTATGTTAGCACAGCTGAAAACTGTTTTTCTAATTAAAGAAGCAATAAAACTGGCCTTCTTAGACTAGTTGAGTATCTGGAGTGTCAGCATTTGTGGGTTCGATTACAGGCTCCAAATGGCCAGAAACAAAGAACTTTCTTCTGAAACTCGCCAGTCTATTCTTGTTCTGAGAAATGAAGGCTATTCCATGTGAGAAAACCCCCCCAAAAAACAAGGACATTTCTAAGTGACCCCAAACTTATGAACGGTAGTGTGTATATATATATCTATATAATGAATATGTCCAAAAATGGATGTAGCAACTACATATTGCCCATTTAATTATTTCAAATGTGTGAATTCGATTGAGCAATAAAATAACCACTTTTATTCCATAGGATGCTGCTGTTGTAAGAGCGCATTCTTCACTGGTTTAAAAAACAATGATTGATAGGCAGCTTAAACTTCTTGAATTCAACCATTATTGTGTTCAAATCCCCATATAGATTTGTGAACAGCCATCCTCAACAACCACAACCTGTGAGGCACAAATAGCTAAATGAGAGAGCAGCAGTGTGTTTCACATCAATGCGCTGTGTAGATATCAATAATAAGTGATATCGGTATCACCGTAGATTACACCACTGCTTTCACCCTTACCTCCAAGTGTTTATTCAAGTTGGATAATCTTTGGATGCCGACAGCAGTCGCACCATTGGAAGACACAGCTTGGACTGTAGCCAACAAAAGGCCATTCCTGCTCTTTTCCCACGATGTATTAATCCCATTCGTTGTGTCATCATAGTGGTCTCGGACTTGTGATCAGTCTCTTTCAGGTTGAACAAACTTTAACCTGCACAGCTTCTATGCCCATGCCATAAGACTCCTGAACAGTTAACCAAATGGCTACCCCGACAATTTGCATTCTCATCCCCCCTCTTTTACACTGCTGCTACTCTTTGTTTATTATTTATGAATAGTCACATTACCTCTACCTACAAGTGCATATTACCTCAATTACCTCGGCTGACCCGTACCCCAGCACATTGACTCTGTTCCGGTACCCCCTGTATAAAGCCTCGCTACTATTATTTTACTGCTGCTCTTTAATCATTTGTTATTTTTCTTTTTTACTTATCTATTTTTAACTTAACACCTATTTTTCTTAAAAGACATTGTTGGTTAAGGTCTTGCAAATAAGCATTTCACTGTCAACGCATGTAACAAATACAATTTGATTAGATTTTTCAATGTTTATTTGAACATCATTGAGAAAATAGAGAGGTGTCATTGTTTTGCAAACATCCTTTCTGAATTTAAAAGTAATCCTCGAAGTGATCATCTAGTTTTTCAAAAGTGTCTTTTAATCTGATTACAATATTTTAGCTGGTAACGTAACGAATTACAGTTACCGTTTTTTTGGAATCCCTTTCATGTAACATGTAATCCGTTACATGTAATCTGTTTCTCCCCAACCCTGCTAACACTTATGATAGATGTTGTTTACAGAGATGTCCTGGGCCTGACAAACCAGCCTATTGATATCAACTATTAGCTACAGAAATGTACCATCACCACACCAAATCCAACCATCACACGGTATTCTACTTTTTAAAGGTTCAATGCAGTTGTTTTTATCTCAATATCCAATCATTTCTGGGTAACAATTAAGTACATTACTGTGATAGTTTTCAATTATAACGTTGAAAAATAAACAAAAATAGCTTCTTAGCACAGAGCAATTTCTCAAGCAAGAATTTTACTAGGACTGGTCAGAGTGGGAAGAGGAAAACAGGAACTGTTATCGGCAGAGAGGTTTGGAATTCTCTTTCTTATTGGTCTATGAACTAATTTATAGCATTGTGACATCACCATGGAAGGCCAAAACTCCATCCCACCAAAACAGGCAGACATTTCAGCAGGTCTCTTCAAACAGCTGTTACACTAAAAGGGCATTATCATCATTTTCACAATTTCACAGTATTATTCCAACCACAGTGTGGAAATAGATATACAACACAGGGAAATCAAGTTTCTGACTGCATTCTGCCTTCAAATGGTTTTGGTGCTTGATGTGCTTGATGTCCGTGTGTGTGTATGCGTTTGCGTGTGTGTGTGTGTCTGCTAACTGACAATCAGGCAGGCTGCATCATGGGTAAATCATGAGGCGTACGGGGGATGAACTGACAGAAGGCCAAAACTGAGTACTGCTCGCATTTTACCATCTGGACACATACACACACACACACACACACACACACACACACACACAAATACACAGTGTGCTTATAATCCTCACTCGAACTTCAATTATCCTGAACCTTTGGCAGTCTCCCACCTGTCATCGTAGCTAAAGTTTATCATAATAAATATTGATTGTCTTTTAATTATCCATCACTATACGCTCTCAGTAGAGACAAGACATGGTGTGAGGTAAATATTTTGGGCTTGGAATGTGCTTGGTGGTTTGAACAAGCAGGTCACCCATGATACAAGTGAGTATTCGACATCCATCCATGTCTGAGGATGTCGGGAGATGACGTAGAACCCGGCCACTAGGGGCAACAATGAGCGCTGTTACCTTCAAGTAGGTTTGGGTTTTGCTACGGTGTTGTGGACAGGGATGATGGATGGGAATAAGCATCTGTCTCTGTTTCCAAAGGTTGCAATAGAAAGTTGTTTTTGATATTTTCCTTTTAAGTCTATCCCAAACCTTAACCCTTCTGAGTTAATACTTAATCTTCAGCATTTGGAATGAATGGCTTATTTTAACCCTAACCTTTAAATGGCTTATTTTAACCCTAACCTTTAAAAAGCAGAGTTAATGCCTAAGATTTACCTTAAACACTTTGAAATGTTACGTTTAGAACAACTTTGAAATTTGACGTTTCAGAAACATGGATGAATGTCTAATTCCGATGCTGGTAGAGTTTGAAATTGCTCAGCACACACACTTATGGGTCTTCTTGTCAGGCAAAACGCGACACTGTGGATGAAGGATTTCGCTTCTGCTGCAGCTATCGGTGTAAAATATGTTTTTCGGGGGTGCTACGCACACCCACACACACTGTCAAAATACACACAACTCTCTGTCTTTCTTTCTCTCTTGAATGAACGCACTCAACCACACACAAACGCACGCACACACATGGACACACACACAAGAACTCACAAACATACACACACGATCTCTCACACACACACACACACACACACACACACACACACACACACACACACACACACACACACACACACACACACACACACACACACACACACACTGGTTTTGCAGAGGTGTTAGAGAGAGTTGACCTGTACACCTATAATCACCAAAGCTCTATCTAGTGTGTTATGTAAGCTGCTGAGTGCTAGTCAGATCCTCCTACTGATGCCTCATCCACTAGTCACGACTTACATGTGGAGGCCCTCTCTCCATCCAAACTCTGTCTCTCTCCCTATCTATCCCTCTCTCAATCCACTCTTCATCTCTCTCTCTCTCTCTCTCTGTCCATATCTCTCTCTTTCTATCCTTTCTCTCTCTCTCCATCCACTTTCTCTCTCTCTCTTCTCTCTCTCTCTCTCTCTATCCATCTCTCTCTCTCTGTCCATATCTCTCTCTCTTTCTATCCTTTCTCTCTCTCTCTCCATCCACTTTCTCTCGCTCTCTCTCTATCCATCTCTCTCTCTGTCCATATCTCTCTCTCTTTCTATCCTTTCTCTCTCTCTCCATCCACTTTCTCTCTCCCCCACTCTCTCAATTCATTTATTGGCATGGGAAAACATATGTTTACATTGTCAAAACAAGTAAAGAAGATAATAACAAAAGTGTAATAAACAATACAAATTAAGACACTGCAAAAAGTCCGCTCTCAAAAAAAAAGAAAAAAAAAGAAATAAATAAAATGAGGGAAATATTACTTAAAATAAGTACAATTATTTACCAACAGAACAGAAAAATAGCATATTGTGCTAAGATAAATGTACTTATATTACTACTAGAGATGAGATTGGCTTGCTTAAAGAAATAATTAATCTAATTTCTTGGTGGTCAAGGTGAAAATGAAAATGTAAGACCTATGGCAAGATAACAAACGTAGCAATGTTTTCTTTAAACCTTCTTATAATAAACAACAAACGCCTATTTATTAAAGGTTATCGGATCCGTTTACACCCAGTTCTGTTATCGGGAACGGAAATTTAAAAAATGTAATTGTGCAAACCTAGTCAGTAATGAACTTTTTACACTCGGCCATAGCCTTTTTATTTGAAGAAGTCATATCCTGGTCGTGGATGGTGTCCGAGAGGCACCATCATGTCCTGGTCGTGGATGGTGTCCGAGAGGCACCATCATATCCCGGTCGTGGATGGTGTCCGAGAGGCACCGTCATATCCCAGACGTGGATGGTGTCCGAGAGGCACCATCATGTCCTGGTCGTGGATGGTGTCCGAGAGGCACCATCATGTCCTGGTCGTGGATGGTGTCCGAGAGGCACCATCATATCCCGGTCGTGGATGGTGTCCGAGAGGCACCGTCATATCCCAGACGTGGATGGTGTCCGAGAGGCACCATCATATCCCGGACGTGGATGGTGTCCGAGAGGCACCATCATATCCCGGACGTGGATGGTGTCCGAGAGGCACCATCATATCCCGGATGTGGATGGTGACCGAGAGGCACCATCATATCCCGGACGTGGATGGTGTCCGAGAGGCACCATCATATCCCGGATGTGGATAGTGTCCGAGAGGCACCATCATATCCCGGATGTGGATGGTGTCCGAGAGGCACCATCATATCCCGGACGTGGATGGTGACCGAGAGGCACCATCATATCCCGGACGTGGATGGTGTCCGAGAGGCACCATCATATCCCGGACGTGGATGGTGTCCGAGAGGCACCATCATATCCCGGACGTGGATGGTGTCCGAGAGGCACCATCATGTCCCGGACGTGGATGGTGTCCGAGAGGCACCATCATGTCCCGGACGTGGATGGTGTCCGAGAGGCACCATCATATCCCGGACGTGGATGGTGTCCGAGAGGCACCATCATATCCCGGACATGGATGGTGTCCGAGAGGACTTCTGTCTGCAGCACAGAGAGGAGTGTCACAATGCACTTAGGATATGTGAGGTGAAAGGCGTAATGACACACCATGAGATACATCACGCTGGCATAGATGTCCTCTTTTGGGAAGGTCAGCACAGGCATGGTTCCAATAGCCAGTAAGCAGTTGGTTACGCAGGCAATCACGACAGGGCTGAAGAGTGGTCTCGCCTGAAGAAAGGTGTTGGGGTCTTCTGCAGACTGACACAAACACAAAGACAAAAACAAATATGACCACAAAAACAATTCATAACCTTTGTATGTTATGGTCAAGTAAAATAAAAATTCCAATACACTAACACATTTCTTACCTCAAGCATGTGAAGCATAGCCTCACTTTCATGTCCTAACTTCTTCGATGGAGCCACAGGTGATGAGAACATATCTGGCAAAGCCTTCATCATGGCGATTGAGTGCTTCACTGTTTAAAACGAAAATAGTCTCATTTTGATTTACAGCAGCCAGTTATTTAAACAAACGTTACTACGTTCATGGGATTCTCCATTGTTAACAGAGCCAGTTATTTAAACAAACGTTACTACGTTCATGGGATTCTCCATTGTTAACAGAGCCAGTTATTTAAACAAACATTACTACGTTCATGGGATTCTCCATTGTTAACAGAGCCAGTTATTTAAACAAACATTACTACGTTCATGGGATTCTCCATTGTTAACAGAGCCAGTTATTTAAACAAACGTTACTACGTTCATGGGATTCTCCATTGTTAACAGCAGCCAGTTATTTAAACAAACGTTACTACGTTCATGGGATTCTCCATTGTTAACAGAGCCAGTTATTTAAACAAACATTACTACGTTCATGGGATTCTCCATTCTTTACAGAGCCAGTTATTACCTTTGTCCTGCAGCGGTGGCTTCATGACCTTTTTGAACCATAAAACTGTGCCTTGTTGTAAAAGGTCCCCCAGCGGGTCTTCAATTCAGGTATGAAGCGGGAGTTCATCCATAACCTGACACAGACAGACAGACAGACAGACAGACAGACAGACAGACAGACAGACAGACAGACAGACAGACAGACAGACACACAGACAGACAGACAGACAGACAGACATACAGACAGACAGACAGACAGACAGACAGACAGACAGACAGACAGACACACAGACAGACAGACAGACAGAAAGACACAGACAGACAGACAGACAGACAGACAGACAGACAGACAGTGTATGACTCTGTCTGTCTATTTAGCTGGAGGCATAGGAAGCATTAGCCTGGTTACTACAAGACCAAATTCTCACGAGCTCACTGTTTTACATTTGCCCGAAGTAGTTTACCCCTGTCCCTGCTATGGCTTCTCACGCTGCTCAGTTCCCACACCGTATCTCATTTGAGATTCGGTCTGGTGTTAACCAGGCTAAGGAAGCATAGGCCTACTTAAAATGAATACATCTGGCCTTCGTTTTGTACATCTCCTGTAGAGTTGTATAATGTCTCGACTGGTTCTGTAGGCTCTCAGTAGTTTCTGATGCCAGAAAACATAACAAACCCGGTCAATTAACATTTGAAAATGTAGACTGAAATTAATACCAATGTTTCCGCTGGTACTACCCCCCCAAACAGTGCTGCGTTTGGAAACGTGTGGAATACCTGAGTAGTGACATACCCACTCAGCTCCACTGGTTGTAGATCTGTCCCGCAGCATTGGGTAGTATTCTATGAGACGCTTCATCATTACAGTGAGTTCACGGCTGCATGGATACTGGAAGTCATCCCCTGCTGCTCTCTTAATGGAAATCTTGCTTGTTACTGTATTCCTGATTCATCGACAGCGAAGATCTTTGGAAAGGATATAGTCTCCTTCTTGTCCAGCATGCTGTTTTTCAAAAAAGGTGCTTCTTGATTGCTCCAACTCTGTGTCTGTGTCTAAGATATACTGTGGGCTGACAAGCTATATGATTCTGGTGGCACCATGTTGGTCCCTTGGGTTTGGAGAGGGGTGGGAGGGGTGAAGGGGACAGGAGGGTGGAGAGTGGAAGGGGGGGGGGGGGGGGTGGAGAGTGGAAGGGGGTGTGAGTGGAAGTGGGGCTGAAATCACAGGTCCCAGAGGAGGTGCCTGGTCTACACAGGTCTGATTCTTCACCCTGTATAAGTGGCACCATGTTGGTCCCTTGGGTTTGGAGAGGGGTGAGGGGTGAAGGGGTCAGGAGGGTGGAGAGTGGAAGGGGGTGGGAGTGGGAGTGGGGCTGAAATCACAGGTCCCAGAGGAGGTGCCTGGTCTACACAGGTCTGATTCTTCACCCTGTATAAGTGGCACCATGTTGGTCCCTTGGGTTTGGAGAGGGGTGAGGGGTGAAGGGGACAGGAGGGTGGAGATTGGAAGGGGGTGGGAGTGGGAGTGGGGCTGAAATCACAGGTCCCAGAGGAGGTGCCTGGTCTACACAGGTCTGATTCTTCACCCTGTATAAGACGTACATTTATTCAATGGTAATTCTAAATGAAAAAGAACACTACACGGTAACAACACCCAGACAGCAAATACCAAAACAACTACATCTTTAGAGACATGTACTGTAATGATGGCCAGGAAATGCTACTTTGATAACAGGAAACACTGTCTGCATGGTTAGATTAAATGCTTCCCAAATGTCAAACTCTAACATTACCTAATTTTCACCATGAGTAAGTCTCCAAATGGTTCTCCTTCTGAAGAAGTGGTCTGGCCCGGGAAAGAGATCAAGTGAACCCTCCTTAGAGAGGCTGGACAGCATGTCTGTGCTTATATTAGCAGCTGAAAAACACATTTAACCACATGGTAAATAGTTAAGTAATTAGTAACTAAATCATAGTTAAGAGACGCTAAAAGTGTCAGGTTGCTATAGATTATTAGACATTAGCATACTGTCTTCCCTTTCCAGTTAATGCAGGAATGATTTACCAAGCTAGCTAATGTTAGCTAACAAAATTAGACTACCAGTATATCATTAACGTTGACGTTAACTACTTTAAACCAAAGCTAATGAAACTAACGTTAACGCTAAATTGTCGCCCATATTGAAAGTCCTAGTTACGTTAATCTCTGCTTGCCTAGCTAAGATTGTAGACAATGACTGACACCATCGATAATTTAGCTTACATTTAATTTCTATTGTCAATAGAAGGGGCGCCAAAGACGGCAAAGCTAAACAATCGACGGTGTCAGTCATTAGGGCACATTTACACCTCATTAACACTATTTCTGACAATAAAGCACTAACAATCGAACCAAAGTTCAAGTGTTTTCAACAAATGGCCGTTCGTGCAGTTATTAACTGCTAACAGTCAACGTTACCTAGTTAAAATTAGCATGCTAACTTGGTTTGCCAACTTTCCAATTCAAATGTATGTTAGCTAACGTTAGCTTGCTAAGGAGAAAGGTAGACGGGGATAAACAAATGAACATTACCTTTTAATACTGCGGTTGATATGTGATCCATGCCCGGATATGTGTCATGCATTCAATTTTATTTCATGGTGTTGTTAGATGACTCAACGATTTGGACCGTCTTTGAATTTTTATTTATAGGCCTCCCTTACGTAGCTAGATAATGTGAAGAACGTATGTCAGTTAAGCAATATCACACGAGAGGGAGTGGCCTTAAAGCTGTACGCTGCTGTGGTGCCAAACTGCTGCAGAACTTCACTTGGTAGTTTATGCTGGTAACAGGTATCACCAGCCAGCTTCACTCCATACCGCACCAGGAGTAAATAACCAAAGGCCAGGGTAACGCAACCAAAGGCCAGGGTAACGCAACCAAAGGCCAGGGTATCATATGGAGTTCAGAGTGTGCAGTGACATTCTATTTCTTAATTTTGACTTGACCACACTCATTTGGCTGAACAGCCGTTCAACCTCTACATTTGAGTGTGGCAAGGAGAGGGCAGTGAGTGTAGCTTTGCACAGTTCTTCAAATGGATTTGACCCAGAAGAGTCAGTGTAGTTATTGACTTCACTCCAAAACTCGACTGTATTTTCAGTTGAGTCCCACCTAAACAGATGGATGTTTCTCCATTGGGAAACAATTTTTTCAATTGTTTGGGGCTGGTACCCAAGTAGCTCCACTACTTTAATAATTTCAGTGGTGCCTTTATTGTGCTTCAGTGTTTCCTTAACACTGAATAAGGCCATGTTTTGCAAGGCTTCAAGGTTGTCTGTGAGCCTTGCTTGCAGCTCCTTGCTTAAAGCAACAATGTAGTTGATGCACCGTCTCTGAATTTCCTTTTTGTCCTCTGGCAGAAGACTGAGTTGGTCTCCGTGCTCTCGAAAAGGTACTCAAGATATGGTGATGGACTGAGATGTCCATCAATGGCATCCTTCAGGACATCAATTTTTGCCATAGGGTTGACTACTCTGCGGCAAATTGATGTTAAGAGATGTACCAGATTGTCCAAAAGCTTGACAGGATCTGTTTGCTCTCCCTCAAATGACTTCACTGCAACTTGTACATCGGACAGGATTGATTTCAAGAATGTCAGGTAGACATAGTTGGTCTTGTCCATGTACGTGGCGTGGAGCACATCCACCATGTAGCAATGCTCACTGTCCTTGGTCAACTCAAGGTGGAGTTTCAGTTCTTCCCACTGGCTCAATATATGAGTTATCGCATGCTCAATCGATAGCCAATGTGTGGCACACACTTTGGTGATCTGCAGGGTTTTCTGGCCACAATTAATGGTGGCATACACTGCTTTGTACTTCTCGTACCGTTTTGGGGAAATCGAAAACCAGTTGTAGGTTTCCCTGATTAAGTACTCAACACTCCTAGGGATGGTTTCTTTGGATGCTGCACTGACAGCCAGTTGTAAAGAATGGCACACACAGAGGATGAATACCAAATTGGGCAATGCACATTCTTCCTTTAAAATCTTGTGCACGCTGTTGTGCACCTCAGTCATCACAGACACATTGTCAGTGCCAATACCCTGAAGATGTTCTTTTTTAAGGTTACACTTCTCAAGAAACTCAACTACCGCCTTAGCTATTGATCTGGCATCCCCCTCCCCCTCCCCCTCCAATTCAACCAGACCAAGAAACACAACAGGTTTTTCTTTAGCACTGAAATATTGAATCACCACACCCAGGTATTTTGAGACACTGACATCAGTGGACTCATCCAAAAGGAGACTGAACTTCTCACCCCCCACGTCTGACGTTAGTCTTTTGAGAAAATAAGGAGTCATTTCTGTGCACTTGGTGCGGTGCATTTGGAAGTTTGTTGCTGCCACAGAATCTGAAAAGGCAGCTTTGCAAGCCATACGTAAATGGTCGCATGCTAGCAGCGAACAATGCTAGGCCATGGTAGCTTCTGCTCTTTTGCAGTTATCCACTTTCTTAACCAACTGTGGTAATGTAAACTACGTTGTGGGGTTGTACGGTTTTGATTTATTTACAGTGCCTTGCGAAAGTATTCGGCCCCCTTGAACTTTGCGACCTTTTGCCACATTTCAGGCTTCAAACATAAAGATATAAAACTGTATTTTTTTTGTGAAGAATCAACAACAAGTGGGACACAATCATGAAGTGGAACGACATTTATTGGATATTTCAAACTTTTTTAACAAATCAAAAACTGAAAAATTGGGCGTGCAAAATTATTCAGCCCCTTTACTTTCAGTGCAGCAAACTCTCTCCAGAAGTTCAGTGAGGATCTCTGAATGATCCAATGTTGACCTAAATGACTAATGATGATAAATACAATCCACCTGTGTGTAATCAAGTCTCCGTATAAATGCACCTGCACTGTGATAGTCTCAGAGGTCCGTTAAAAGCGCAGAGAGCATCATGAAGAACAAGGAACACACCAGGCAGGTCCGAGATACTGTTGTGAAGAAGTTTAAAGCCGGATTTGGATACAAAAAGATTTCCCAAGCTTTAAACATCCCAAGGAGCACTGTGCAAGCGATAATATTGAAATGGAAGGAGTATCAGACCACTGCAAATCTACCAAGACCTGGCCGTCCCTCTAAACTTTCAGCTCATACAAGGAGAAGACTGATCAGAGATGCAGCCAAGAGGCCCATGATCACTGGATGAACTGCAGAGATCTACAGCTGAGGTGGGAGACTCTGTCCATAGGACAACAATCAGTCGTATATTGCACAAATCTGGCCTTTATGGAAGAGTGGCAAGAAGAAAGCCATTTCTTAAAGATATCCATAAAAAGTGTCATTTAAAGTTTGCCACAAGCCACCTGGGAGACACACCAAACATGTGGAAGAAGGTGCTCTGGTCAGATGAAACCAAAATTGAACTTTTTGGCAACAATGCAAAACGTTATGTTTGGCGTAAAAGCAACACAGCTGAACACACCATCCCCACTGTCAAACATGGTGGTGGCAGCATCATGGTTTGGGCCTGCTTTTCTTCAGCAGGGACAGGGAAGATGGTTAAAATTGATGGGAAGATGGATGGAGCCAAATACAGGACCATTCTGGAAGAAAACCTGATGTAGTCTGCAAAAGACCTGAGACTGGGACGGGGATTTGTCTTCCAACAAGACAATGATCCAAAACATAAAGCAAAATCTACAATGGAATGGTTCAAAAATAAACATATCCAGGTGTTAGAATGGCCAAGTCAAAGTCCAGACCTGAATCCAATCGAGAATCTGTGGAAAGACCTGAAAACTGCTGTTCACAAATGCTCTCCATCCAACCTCACTGAGCTCGAGCTGTTTTGCAAGGAGGAATGGGAAAAAATGTCAGTCTCTCGATGTGCAAAACTGATAGAGACATACCCCCAGCGACTTACAGCTGTAATCACAGCAAAAGGTGGCGCTACAAAGTATTAACTTAAGGGGGCTGAATAATTTTGCACGCCCAATTTTTCAGTTTTTGATTTGTTAAAAAAGTTTGAAATATCCAATAAATGTTGTTCCACTTCATGATTGTGTCCCACTTGTTGTTGATTCTTCACAAAAAAATACAGTTTTATATCTTTATGTTTGAAGCCTGAAATGTGGCAAAAGGTCGCAAAGTTCAAGGGGGCCGAATACTTTCGCAAGGCACTGTATATTCTTTGCTGTAAAAACAATGTTTTTTGATGTCATACATTTTTGAAAGTATGTCTGATTTGCAGTAGGCACAGGATGCCCAACAATCTTCCCCAATTTCTGGCTTCAGCCACCCTTTAAATTAGGTACAGACTCCCACTCTCAATGTTGATTGAGACATGTTGATTGATGTTGTAAGTTCTGTTCAAGATCAAACATTTGTGACCAACTATATTCATTGGGTTTGTCTCGTCGAACGCATACTACTGCTGCTGCAGTCAGCCAAAAATGATTTGCAATTTCCTGAAATTGCTGCTGGCCTGCTGCTGCCTGTGCACGAGCTGAGCGCCTGCTGCTGACGTCACTCACAATGCACTTTTGCAGCCAGGCACTTTTGCAGCCAGGCACGTGTGTTGTGACTGAGTGTGTGACAGAGAAAAATCGTTTTTGTGTCATTTGGAGGGAAAATGCACTTTAGCCTTTGAGTCACTTTTCAAAAGTTGCTAAAAGTTCCAAATACATTTTTAAAAGTAGCTAAATTTGTTGCTAAGTGCTATTTGAAAATAAAGTTGCCAGGGTGCTCTGAAAAGTTGCTAAATCTAGCAACAAAATTGCTAAGTTGGCATCACTGACTGGGACTGGACTGTTACCAAGCACCACATATACATTTTCCTACAGACTAGCTTGCTACTTTGTGTAGGTCTACACGTTACCGTCCTCTCCTGACGACCATTCATAATTTAACTCAAATGTTATTTGTGGAAATATGTTCATCTTTGCGGTGCGAAGTTTGTTAAAATCTAAGATAGATAACGAACGTTAATGTAACTAACGGTTATTAGAACACCTGTAAAGCAGAGTGATACATGTATAGTTAAAAGTCCAAGTGCTGTTATACTCTAATCCAATCAAATTACTTGGTTGTATTATAAATACTTACAATCAAATTACTTGGTTGTATTATAAATACTTACAATCAAATTACTTGGTTGTATTATAAATACTTGGCAACATCATTTTCACTTCTTCCCGCCCTTTTCATCGAAAGCAGTGGGAACGTTTTACTTGCCTTTGCTTTTAGTAACGTTCAAGATGGCGGTGCGTCATCTGCGGAGTTTTTATGACTTTTTCATTGAAACTGTTATTGAGCCATATCAATATATTGCACAGTCGCAGCCCCGACTTCTGCTTGCTCTGTGGTATTGACCGATTCACTGAGGAATATAGAGTGTACAATTCCTTCTATCATCATGTAAACAGAAGGCACCTTCAACACCTACTACGATACACAGACCAAAGTCATACTGTCCATAGGCTATTCGATCATTTTAGCTATAATGACTCTCATGGCTTAAGCTGGGATAATGTGAAAACAATCCATGTTAAATAGGAACAAAACACATAAATAGCTCTACTGTTTCTTTGATGTGTTGTACACAGGACAACATTCAACCCGATCAGCTTCTAGCTAACTCCAGCATCACTGATCAGCAACTCCATACATCTGACTCAGATGAAGGGCAAAGGGGCATTGACCAACATGGAGCTGTCATAGCTCAACAAGTAAATGACTCGGTTGGTGGCAATCTTACCATATTTTCTTAAGTACTTGGATTTACAAATCACATTCATAGTCAGTCTTCGCAACCACTTCTCCTGTCACAAACATTATACTTGTCATGAATTGTAATGTCCAGCCTGCACATGTCAGGATAATACAGTCGTGGCCAAAAGTTTTGAGAATGACACAAATATTAATTTCCACAAAGTTTGCTGCTTCAGTGTCTTGTGTCAGATGTTACTATGGACTACTGAAGTATAATTACAAGCATTTCATAAGTGTCAAAGGCTTTATTGACAATCACATGAAGTTGATGCAAAGAGTCAATATTTGCAGTGTTGACCCTTCTTTTTCAAGACCTTTGAAATACGCCCTGGCATGCTGTCAATTAACTCGGGACCACATCCTGACTAATGGAAGCTCATTTTTGCATAATCAATATTTGGAGTTTGTCAGAATTTGTGGGGGTTTGTTTGTCCATCTGCCTCTTGAGGATTGACCACAAGTTCTCAATGGGATTTAGGTCTGGGGAGTTTCCTGGCCGTGGACCCAAAATATTGATGTTTTGTTCCCCGAGCCACTTAGTTATCACTTTTGCCTTATGGAAAGGTGCTCCATCATGCTGGAAAATGTATTGTTCATTACCAAACTGTTTCTGGATGGTTGAGAGAAGTTGCTATCGGAGGATGTGTTGGTACCATTCTTTATTCATGGCTGTGTTCTTAGGCAAAATTGTGTGAGCCCACTCCCTTGGCTGAGAAGCAACCCCACACATGAATGGTCTCAGGATGCTTTACTGTTGCCATGACACAGGACTGATGGTAGCGCTCACCTTGTCTTCTCCAGACATGCTTTTTTCCGGATGCCCCAAACAATCGGAAAGGGGATTCATCAGAGAAAATGACTTTACCCCAGTCCTCATCAGTCCAATCCACGTACCTTTCGCAGAATATCAGTCTGTCCCTGATGTTTTTCCTGGAGAGAAGTGGCTTTGCTGTGCTTCTTGACACCAAGCCATCCTCCAAAAGTCTTCACCTCACTGTGCATGCAGATGCACTCACACCTGCCTGCTGCCATTCCTGAGCAAGTTCTGTACTGGTGGTGCCACGATCCCACAGCTGAATCAACTTTAGAAGATGATCCTGGCGCATGCTGGACTTTCTTGGGTGCCCTGAAGCCTTCTTCACAACAATTGAACCGCTCTCCTTGAAGTTCTTGATGATCCGATAAATGGTTGATTTAGGTGCAATCTTACTGGCAGCAATATCCTTGCCTGTGAAGCCCTTTTTGTGCAAAGCAATGATGATGGTACGTGTTTCCTTGCAGGTAACCATGATTGACAGAGGAAGAACAATGATTTCAAGCACCACCCTCCTTTTGAAGCTTCAGGTCTGTTATTCAAACTCAATCAGCATGACAGAGTGATCTCCAGCCTTGTCCTCGTCAACACTCACACCTGTGTTAACGAGAGAATCACTGACATGGTGTCAGCTAGTCCTTTTGTGGCAGGGCTGAAATGCAGTGGAAATGTTTTTGGGGGATTCAGTTCATTTGCATGGCAAAGAGGGACTTTGCAATTAATCTGATCACTCTTCATAACATTCTGGAGTATATGCAAATCGGCATCATACATATTGAGACAGCAGACTTTGTGAAAATGTATATTTGTGTCGTTCTCAAAACTTTTGGCCACGACTGTACATTCAATGTCAACTTTTCTTTAGGATATGACAACACATGCCACTGCTTTTGTGATAAATGCCAGAGCCAAGTATTGTCTCTCACAGGTAAGATGCTTTTTCTGAACAGAGCACAGCATTTGGTTAATTTCATTATGCAGAGCATTTTGTGATGCTATAGTGATGATTGAGTTCATTCTTAGTGCTAGGTTGTCCACCTTACTATTGTTGATGCCTTATGTCCTTATGTTAATGAATATGTCATAAGTAAGGTGTGTTCCAACCTCCATGATTGATGACATCCCCACCTTTGTCTCGCTCTCTCGCTCTCTCTGTCATTTTCAGAAAGGCGTGAATGACATTGTTGCTGGGGTACAGCAATATCATTCATCACAATTGAACAACCTCAGGAAGCAGATGGAGACAGCATTCAGGAAACATTCAGGAAGCACATCAGGTCATCTTGAAAAAGATGCAATGGATATCTTTGACAATTTCATTGAGCCTTCTGCTGGTGTTGCAACAACATTTAGACAGGACAGTGTTATTAAGAAGCAGTTTAGCTGTTTGGACGCAGAGGAAATTCACATTGATCGAACCATATGCAGGATGAACCATATGCAGGATGAATCATATGCAGGATGAACCATATGCAGGATGAACCATATGCAGGATGAACCATATGCAGGATGAATCATATGCAGGATGAACCATATGCAGGATCAACCATATGCAGGATGAACCATATGCAGGATGAACCATATGCAGGATGAATCATATGCAGGATGAACCATATGCAGGATGAACCATATGCAGGATGAATCATATGCAGGATGAACCATATGCAGGATGAACCATATGCAGGATGAATCATATGCAGGATGAACCATATGCAGGATGAACCATATGCAGGATGAACCATATGCAGGATGAACCATATGCAGGATGAACCATATGCAGGATGAAATGTGGAGGATCAAAGACATTTTCATCAAAGACAAATGATTTCATTATGTACCATTAGTCAAAAGTCTAGAACAGTTCTTATCACACCCAAGGATGTTGTCTATGGTTGAAAAGGGACTCCAGATGCGCAGGAACGTTTTTTTTTTCATGACATTGTTGATGTTGCTCTTCTAAAATCACATCCCTTATTTTCAGAGAAACCAAAGGCATTGCAGATTGTTCTGTACACGGATGAAATAGAGATCTGTAGTCCACTAGGATCCTTTGCATCAAAATAAAAAGTTGTTAATGGTGTACTACACCCTAGGAAATATAAATCCAAAATACAGGTCTAAACTGGCTGCTATCAGGCTACTTGCCATGGCTAGATCAGCAGACCTCCGTCAATCCGGTGTAGATGTAATATTGAATAGAATCAAGGAAGATATGGATGCATTGTACAGTGGGGTTAAAATGCTAACTATTAACGGAGAGAAGACAATATATGGTGCTATGGTCTCTCTCTGCGGAGACACCCTTGCACAACATGAACTCCAGGGTTCAAAGAGGGTGTGGGCTTTGCCTACAGTAAGTGCAGACACTCTGAGTGTTCTTTTTAGGAAATGCAGTCACACATCAAGGAGGATGCATATACTAAAAGGACATTGGAGAAGCATGTCAGGCAGTGTTATGAAATAGAAAAGGCACAGACGGACTTGCTTCACAACAGCCAGAGAACAACATAGAAGGAGCAATTTAGCAAATTTAACCGCACAGTTGTTGTTTGGATTTTATAATGACTTGTGTTTTTCCTGCTATTTGTATAGCAGCCCCTAATGCGAAATTGAGTCCAAAGCTTTTTTGAAATCAACAAAGCATGAGAAGACGTTACCTTTGTTTTGGTTTGTTTGTCAATTAGGGTGTGCAGGGTGAATACGTGGTCTGTCATATGGTAATTTGACATTTTCTCAGTACATTGTTTTCACTGAGCAAATGTTCAAGTCTACTGTTAATAATAATGCAGAGGATTTTCCCAAGGTTGCTGTTGACCCCAATTTTACCCCAGCGATAGTTATTGGGGGGAAATTTGTGTCCACTTTTGTGGATTGTTGTGATCAGTCCTTGGTTGCAAATACTGGGGAAGATGCCAGAGCTGAGGATGATGTTACAGAGTTTAAGTATAGCCAATTGGAATTTGTGCTCTGTATATTTTATCATTTAATTTAAGATACCGTCAACCAGACAGGACTTTTTGGGTAGGAGGGTTTGTATTTTGTCCTGCAGTTCATTCAATGTAATTGGAGAATGCAGTGGGTTCTGGTAGTCTTTAATAGTTGATTCTAAGATTTGTATTTGATCATGTATATATTTTTGCTGTTTTCATTGTTATAAGGCCAAAAAGATTGGAGAAGTGGTTTACCGGGTTGTTGTTTTGTTTAGTGATTTACAATTTTCCAAATCCAATCAAATGTATTGGTCACATACACATGGTTAGTAGATGTTATTGCAAGTGTAGCGAAATGCTTGAGCTTCTAGTTCTGCTGACAGTGCAGTAATATCTAACACGTAATCTAACAGTTCCACAACAACTATCTAATACACACAAATCTAAGTAAAGGGATGGAATATTAATATGTACATATAAATAACTATATGTTTGAGCAATGGACAGACCGGCATAGGCAAGATGCAATAGATGGTATAAAATACAGTTTATAGATATGAGATGAGTAATGCAAGATATGTAAACATTATTAAAGTTGCATTAGTAAAGTGACTAGTGACTAGTGATCCATTTTTTAAAGTGGCCAATGATTTCAAGTCTGTATGTTGGCAGCAGCCTTTTTTTTTAGCAATGGCTCTTTGACAGTCTTGAGATAGAAGCTGTTTTTCAGTCTCTCGATGCACCTGTACTGACCTTGCCTTCTGGAGGGTAGCTAGGTGAATAGGCTGTGGCTCGGGTGGTTGATATCCTTGATGATCTTTTTGGCCTTCCTGTGACATCGGGTGCTGTAGGTGTCCTTGAGGGCAATAGTTTGCCCCCGGTGATGTGTTGTGCAAACCGCACCACCCTTTGGAGAGCCCTGCGGTTGTGGGCGGTGCAATTTCCGTACCAGGAGATGATGCAGCCCGACAGGATGCTCTCAATTGTGCATCTGTAAACATTTGCGAGAGTTTTAGGTGACATGGCACATATCGTCAGCCTCATGAGGTTGAAGAGGCGCAGTTGAGCCTTCTTCACCACACTGTGTGGGTGGACAATTTCAGTTTGTCTGTTATGTGTACGCCGAGGAACTTAAAACTTTCCACCTTCTCCACTGCTCCATCGATGTGGATAGGGGGGCGCTCCCTCTGCTGTTTCCTGAAGTCACGATCATCTCCTTTGTTTTGTTGACTAAGAGTGAGAGGTTGTTTGGCTGACACCACACTCAGAGTGCCCTCACCTCCTGCCTGTAGACTGTCTCGTCATTTTTGGTAATCAAGCCTGCTACTGTTGTATCGTCTGCAAACTTGATGATTGAGTTGGAGGTGTGCACGGCCCGAAGTGATTAGAGCCAGGACCCTGGGATTAAACACTTCCCTCTGCAACTGGATCCCGGACTTCCTGATGGACCGCCCCCAGGTGGTAAGGGTACGGAACAACACATCCGCCACGCTGATCCTCAACACGGGGACCCCTCAGAGGTGTGTGCTCATTCCCCTCCTGTACTCCCTGTTCACTCATGACTGCATGACCAGGCACGACTCCAACACCATCATCAAGTTTGATGATGACACATCAGTGGTAGGCCTGACGGGTTGCATCACTGCCTGGTATGGCAACGGCTCGGCCTCTGACTGCAATGCACTACAGAGGGTAGTGCGTATGGCCCAGTACATCACTGTGACCAAGTTTCCTGCCGCCCAAGACCTCTATATCAGGCGGTGTCAGCCTCAGTGCTTCGGTAAGAGGTCTGGGGTGGGGTGAGGGGGGGTGGTTGTCAATCCATGCAACTTATTATGTGACTTGTTGTGCACCTTTTTACTCCTGAACGTATTTAGGCTTGCCATAATAAAGGGTTTCAATACTTATTGACTCAAGATATTTTCATTTCTTATTCTTTTCCCAAAAATTCTAAAAACATAATTCCACTTATGGGGTATTTTGTGTAGGACAGTGACCCCCCCAAAAATCTAAATGTAGTCAATTTTATATTCAGGGTGTAGTACAACACAATGTGGAAAAAGTCAAGGGGTGTGAATACTTTCTGCAGGCACTGCAAGTGTTTGGGGTGAGAGAAAAAACATGTTACCTATTGTAAATGCACAATTGCCCTCTGTCTTGGTCATTAAGATGTATATATGAAAACGTTTACATTACAATCAACGGTACAGTAGGTGAAAAACATTGTTACGGCATACAGGTGTCCACTACAGAGGACATTTCTTGATAAGCTCTTATTTATCTCTTATTTAATGTGAGTTTGATATTCAAATTGTTTCTAGTGAATATCACAGGAATAATAAAGTGAGTTGCCAGGACTGTGTAATTATTCACATTTTAAATGTTTTATTGAACCTTTATTTAACTAAGCCAGTCAGTTAACAACACATTCTTAAGCACATTTAAACCGAAAGCACATTAAACACATTAACCAAAAGGTTGCTAGATCGAATCCCCAAGCTGACAAGGTAAACATCTGTCGTTCTGCCCCTGAACAAGGCAGTTAACCCAGTGTTCCTAGGCCGTCATTGTAAATAAGAATTTGTTCTTAACTGACGTGCCTTGATAAATAAAGATTTTTAAAAAATATATATATATATTTTTTAAATTGCACGGTCCTGGCAACTCACTTAACTATTCTGTGATATTCACTTACTAGAAACAATTTGAATATCAAACTCACAAGAGTGTAAATTAACAATTACACACACTTTATTAATAAAATTCCATAAAATGTGCACATTTTAACAAAGACATTTCTTTAAGAACCAAGAAGATAAAGATGTCAATGTCACACCCCCACATACGTGATATCATTGAAAAGTGAAGCATGTCCTCTCAAAGGGATAATAAGACCTAATACAGTGGCTTGTATGGCCTCAGAGATACGGACAAAGAACTGGTGTCCACTAGAGAAGATAAAAGTGATTTGCTGGGTCCCAGGATGATATGACAGACACTCATGTGCAATATAACCGAAGTCGTTATCTCAGGCTTTATAACGTATAAGGCTTAAGCAGGCTGACAGACAGAGTACAAGAAGAAGCACAGAGTGACAGCAGAGAAGATGTGTCAGATAGACAGCACAGCAGTTAGGCAAACAAAATGGCTACAGAAGAGGAACAGTTATAGTGGTGAGTTGTATCTCCAGACAGAGGAACAGTTCTAGTGGTCAGTTGTATCTCCAGAGGAACAGTTATAGTAGTGAGTTGTATCTCCAGACAGATGGATAGTTCTAGTGGTGAGTTGTATCTCCAGACAGAGGAACAGTTCAAGTGGTGAGTTGTATCTCCAGACAGAGGAACAGTTCTAGTGGTGAGTTGTATCTCCAGAGGAACAGTTATAGTGGTGAGTTGTATCTCCAGACAGAGGAACAGTTATAGTGGTGAGTTGTATCTCCAGAGGAACAGTTTTAGTGGTGAGTTGTATCTCCAGAGGACCAGTTCTAGTGGTGAGTTGTATCTCCAGACAGAGGAACAGTTCTAGTGGTGAGTTGTATCTCCAGAGGAACAGTTTTAGTGGTGAGTTGTATCTCCAGAGGAACAGTTATAGTGGTGAGTTGCATCTCCAGAGGACCAGTTCTAGTGGTGAGTTGTATCTCCAGACACAGGAACAGTTATAGTGGTGAGTTGTATCTCCAGACAGAGGAACAGTTCTAGTGGTGAGTTGTATCTCCAGACAGAGGAACAGTTCTAGTGGTGAGTTGTATCTCCAGACAAAGGAACAGTTATAGTGGCGAGTTGTATCTCCAGACAGAGGAACAGTTCTAGTGGTGAGTTGTATCTCCAGACAGAGGAACAGTTATAGTGGTGAGTTGTATCTCCAGACAGAGGAACAGTTATAGTGGTGAGTTGTATCTCCAGACAGATGGACAGTTCTAGTGGTGAGTTGTATCTCCAGACAGAGGAAAAGTTCTAGTGGTGAGTTGTATCTCCAAAGAAATAGTTATAGTGGTGAGTTGTATCTCCAGACAGAGGAACAGTTCTAGTGGTGAGTTGTACAGTTCTAGTGGTGAACAGTTGTATCTCCAGAGGACCAGTTCTAGTGGTGAGTTGTATCTCCAGACAGAGGAACAGTTATAGTGGTGAGTTGTATCTCCAGAGGAACAGTTTTAGTGGTGAGTTGTATCTCCAGAGGAACAGTTATAGTGGTGAGTTGGAACAGTTATAGTCCAGACACAGGAACAGAGTTGTATCTCCAGACAGAGGAACAGTTCTAGTGGTGAGTTGTATCTCCAGACAGAGGAACAGTTATAGTGGTGAGTTGTATCTCAGAGGAACAGTTACAGAGTTGTATCTCCAACAGAGTTATAGTGGTGAGTTGTATCCAGACAGATGGACAGTTCTAGTGGTGAGTTGTACAGAACAGTTCTAGTGGTGAGTTGTTCCAGACAGAGGAACAGTTATAGTGGTGTTGTGAGTTCTTGGTGAGTTGTATCTCCAGACAGAGGAAAAGAGTGGGAGTTGTACAAAGAAATAGTTATAGTGGTGAGTTGTATCTCCAGAGGAACTAGTGGTGAGTTGTTCTCCAGACAGATGGACAGTTCTAGTGGTGAGTTGTATCTCCAGAGGAACAGTTATAGTGGTGAGTTGTATCTCCAGAGGAACTGTTCTAGTGGTGAGTTGTATCTCCAGACAGAGGAACAGTTATAGTGGTGAGTTGTATCTCCAGACAGAGGGACAGTTATAGTGGTGAGTTGTATCTCCAGAGGACCAGTTCTAGTGGTGAGTTGTATCTCCAGACAGAGGGACAGTTCTAGTGGTGAGTTGTATCTCCAGACAGAGGAACAGTTATAGTGGTGAGTTGTATCTCCAGAAAGAGGGACAGTTCTAGTGGTGAGTTGTATCTCCAGACAGAGGAACAGTTCTAGTGGTGAGTTGTATCTCCAGACAGAGGGACAGTTATAGTGGTGAGTTGTATCTCCAGAGGGACAGTTATAGTGGTGAGTTGTATCTCCAGAGGAACAGTTATAGTGGTGAGTTGTATCTCCAGACAGAGGGACAATTCTAGTAGTGAGTTGTATCTCCAGAGGAACAGTTATAGTGGTGAGTTGTATCTCCAGATTAACAGTTCTAGTGGTGAGTTGTATCTCCAGACAGAGGAACAGTTATAGTGGTGAGTTGTATCTCCAGAGGAACAGTTCTAGTGGTGAGTTGTATCTCCAGAGGAACAGTTATAATGGTGAGTTGTATCTCCAGACAGAGGAACAGTTATAGTGGTGAGTTGTATCTCCAGACAGATGGACAGTTCTAGTGGTGAGTTGTATCTCCAGACAGAGGGACAGTTATAGTGGTGAGTTGTATCTCCAGAGGGACAGTTATAGTGGTGAGTTGTATCTCCAGATTAACAGTTCTAGTGGTGAGTTGTATCTCCAGACAGAGGAACAGTTATAGTGGTGAGTTGTATCTCCAGAGGAACAGTTCTAGTGGTGAGTTGTATCTCCAGAGGAACAGTTATAATGGTGAGTTGTATCTCCAGACAGAGGAACAGTTATAGTGGTGAGTTGTATCTCCAGAGGAACAGTTCTAGTGGTGAGTTGTATCTGCAGACAGAGGAACAGTTCTAGTGGTGAGTTGTATCTCCAGAGGAACAGTTATAGTGGTGAGTTGTATCACCAGACAGAGGAACAGTTCTAGTGGTGCGTTGTATCTCCAGACAGAGGAACAGTTATAGTGGTGAGTTGTATCTCCAGGCAGAGGAACAGTTATAGTGGTGAGTTGTATCTCCAGAGGGACAGTTATAGTGGTGAGTTGTATCTCCAGACAGAGGAACAGTTATACTGGTGAGTTTTATCTCCAAAGAAATAGTTATAGTGGTGAGTTGTATCTCCACACAGAGGAACAGTTCTAGTGGTGAGTTGTATCTCCAGGCAGAGGA